>NC_090651.1:317594056-317766556 GCF_040937935.1 Hyperolius riggenbachi
TGGCTGAGCGAGGTACACAGAGTGGCAGTAAACACAATGCTATATAGTGTGGCTGAGCGAGCAGTGTACTACTGTTCCCAGCAGACACAGAGTGGCAGTAAACACAATGCTATATAGTGTGGCTGAGCGAGGTACACAGAGTGGCAGTAAACACAATGCTATATAGTGTGGCTGAGCGAGCAGTGTACTACTGTTCCCAGCAGACACAGAGTGGCAGTAAACACAATGCTATATAGTGTGGCTGAGCGAGGTACACAGAGTGGCAGTAAACACAATGCTATATAGTGTGGCTGAGCGAGCAGTGTACTACTGTTCCCAGCAGACACAGAGTGGCAGTAAACACAATGCTATATAGTGTGGCTGAGCGAGGTACACAGAGTGGCAGTAAACACAATGCTATATAGTGTGGCTGAGCGAGCAGTGTACTACTGTTCCCAGCAGACACAGAGTGGCAGTAAACACAATGCTATATAGTGTGGCTGAGCGAGGTACACAGAGTGGCAGTAAACACAATGCTATATAGTGTGGCTGAGCGAGCAGTGTACTACTGTTCCCAGCAGACACAGAGTGGCAGTAAACACAATGCTATATAGTGTGGCTGAGCGAGGTACACAGAGTGGCAGTAAACACAATGCTATATAGTGTGGCTGAGCGAGCGGTGTACTACTGTTCCCAGCAGACACAGAGTGACAGTAAACACAATGCTATATAGTGTGGCTGAGCGAGGTACACAGAGTGGCAGTAAACACAATGCTATATAATGTGGCTGAGCGAGCGGTGTACTACTGTTCCCAGCAGCAAAACACAATGACTGGGGGGACCCTGGCTAGCGTGGCTGGAGCGCAATCTACCCTGCCTGCCTACCCAAAGCTACACCCACAGACAAATGGCGGAGATATGACGTGGTTTGGGTATTTATTTACCCGAACCACGTGACAGTTCGGCCAATCAGAGCGCGTTCGGGTCCGAACCACGTGACCCTTTCGGCCAATCACAGCGCTAGCCGAACGTTCGGGGAACGTTCGGCCATGCGCTCTTAGTTCGGCCATGTGGCCGAACGGTTTGGCCGAACACCATCAGGTGTTCGGCCGAACTCGAACATCACCCGAACAGGGTGATGTTCTGCAGAACCCGAACAGTGGCGAACACTGTTCGCCCAACACTAGGCACCACCAGGGGGATGGTTAGGTTTAGGCACCACCAGGGGGCTGGTTAGGCACCACCAGGGGGTGGTCAGTGTTAGGCACCAACCGGGGAATTGTTAGTTAGGCACCACCAGGGGGGTAGATAGGCACCATCAGGGGGGTGGTTAGGGTTAGGCACCACCCGGTGGGTTTTAAGGTTAGGCACCACCAAGGGGGGTTTTAGGGTTAGGCACCACCAGGGGGGTTTTAGGGTTAGGCACAACCAGGGGTGTCTCTAGGGGTAAGGGATAGGTACAGGGAGGGTTATGTGTGAGAGTAGGGTTAGGTATAATTCCAGTACAATACTTTTAATATATATAATTTATTAAACTATGCTTATTACCACCAGGAGGGGTTAGGGATAGGTAAAAGGAGAGTTCTGTGTGAGAGTACAGTTAGGTATAGTTGCAGTAAAATACCTGTAATATCTACAATTGTATTGCTATGCTTAAAGAGACTCTGAAGCGAGTCTAAATTCTTTTTTTTTAACTTGTATTCCTGTCAAGGACCATAACCTCAGCTAAACCGCCGATATCCCGTGGCAAAACGAGGAGTTTATACCCCCAAACCCACCCTGCAAAATACGCGACTTTCTTGGTCATGGATTTTGCTGCTCATGGAGGCAAAGCTATGAGCTGCAGCTCTGCCTCCATGCGCGTCAATCGCTGCACGGATCTCCGCCTCTCCCCTGCCCCTCTCTGTGAAGGCAGATTGAGAGGGACGGGCGAGGTGGCGATCAGCGGGAATTGACGCGCTGAGAGCCAGAGCTACAGCCATTAGCTTTGCCTCATTCAGGAAGCGATACCCGGACAAAGGAGAGGGGATTTGGGGGGTATAATCCCCTCGTTTTGCCGCGGGATAGCGGCGGTCTAGCAGGGGTTATGGTCCTTGACAGGAATACAAGTTAAAAAAGAGAATTTATACTCGCTTCAGTCTATCTTTAATACAAGTGTAAATATCGTTTTTTGTTATAGACTGTATATTCTCATTTCATTTCCGTTAATTCAACATATTTGGCACTTTCGTTTAGAATATAGAAACTAAAATAATTGTTTTAGATAAAAACGTATAATTTCGTCTATATCCAGCGCCCTTTTTTTCAGACGCCATTTTTGCAGTGCTGGTCGGGAGGTCCCACGACGTACATCAGGGTCTTCTCCCAGTGCCTCTGCCAGAAATGGCTGGCCCGCGGCTCCCGGCGACACTCGACCCGAGTTTCGGGCTCCTTTTCCGCATACGTCACGTCTGACGTCACACTCACTACGCCGGCCACCTCGCGTCATCACGGCGGCCGGCATGACAGTACGGCGCATGCTCGGTTTAATCGCACATGCGCCGTACTGTTTATGTCACGCCGGCCGCCATGATGACGTGAGGCGGCCGGCGTAGTGACGTCAGACGTGACGTATGCGGAAAAGGAGCCGTGGGCCAACCATTTGTGGAAGAGGCACTGGGAGAAGACCCGGATGTACTTAGTGGGACCTCCCGACCAGCACTGAGCAGCAGAAAGCCCCGGGTAAGTTCAAATTTTTATTCTAGTTTGAGCTCGGAGTCCCTTAAAGGAGCCAGAGATTGCTGGTACACAAGGGGTTAAATATAAAATAAAATCATGAGATATATAAAAAAAATAATTTTAGAGTCAGAGAATAAATTCAATTGCTTATCTTATCAGTTTATTTTCAACTCACTTTAAATACAATTTGCATATTAATTTGGAACGCGGTGTTGTACTGTCTCTGTCCTCCAACCAAAACTAGTTAGGTCAATGTTGAGTCACCTGAAAATGCAATAATAATTCAAAGGAAAAAACACATATTACCATTTTAGTGGCATTGCCTGATAAATGAGTGCACATTTGCCACTGCCAAGTGATTTGCCCGATAACTCCGATACGTTCCTCTTAAGTATAAAGAAGCTACACAGGATAGCACAAATATAGCCCTAACAGAAGTGTATGTGCAGAAGACAATCCGTTTGTTACAATATGGTCAGTCTGGAGGGGGAGATGACAGCTAGCACCCTCCAACTTGGGAGGGGATTATCGATCACCTGAATTCAGAAGAATATAGTGGCTACCATGTTTGTTTCCTTTTGAGGCTGGGTGCACACATAGTAGAAACGCTAGCGTTGCGTAAAACGCTGCATTTTGTGCAGCAATGCTAGTCTATGGGATGCAGAAAAAAACGCTATGCGTTTGTACTTTATTTTAAATCACTAGTTTTGTTGCATATTATGCATGATACAATGGTGCTTGGACACTCATGATCACAACTCCACCCATTAATGAATTGGTCGTGATCGTGGATAAAAACGGATATCTGATTTGTATGCAGTTTCGAGTCGGATAACCGCATGTAATCACAAATCACAAATCATAATCACGAATTGCCTTTAAATTGCCTTTAAACCCTGTTTGACATGAAATGATGCATGCAGCATCATGTTTTTTTTTTTAAAATGAGACTGTTGACCCTAGTGCTGGAATCATAGTCAGCAGGAGGTACATGCAGCAGCAGGAGGAGTAGCGTGTGGCAGCAGCAGTATTACAGCATGACACCTAGCGGTGGTACCACAGCAAAAATAAGAAGAACCAGGCCTAATTTAACTTGCAGGAGGTTGTGCTGTTGATGGTTGGTCTGCCATAGCACTATTCCCAGCCACCTCATGTCCTCGTGTCACCAACAGCAGGGGCCAGGAAATCACCTTCAACCCAAGCCTGGTTCATTTTGAGGAAGGTGAGTTTGCCCACAGACTGTTTGGACAGACGAGAGCGCTTCTCTGTGACCACGCCACGGGCTGCACTGAAGCATCTCTCCGACAGCAGGCTGGAAGGGGGGCAGGACAGGATTTCCAGGGCCTACTGCTTGAGCTCTCTCCAGATCTCCAGCCTCACTCCATGGGGTCCACGGGGGCCTCGTTGTCAAGCCCGCTGAAGAACCCCATGTAGTCTGCCACCGTGCGGGTCAGACACTGGTGCTGCTGACTAGAGGAGGAGGATGCTGCTGATAGCATCTCCTCTCTAGCCAGCACTACCATGTAGTCTGTCTGCGAACAAGGGTTGCCTGCCACTGGGTCTCCACGCTGCATAAACTGACCCAGCTTGCCCTTCAGTCGTGGGTCCATGTTTAAGGTGAGCCAGATGTCCTTCCTCTACCGCATCTGGATCACCCTGGGGTCTCTGCATAGACAGCGCAGCATGTGTGCAGCCATTGGGAAGAGGTGCGCCACATCAGACACATCATTGTCGTCACCCCCCTCTGAGACAACACGCCTGTCCTCTTGTCGTGCCAACTGTTGCTGACCCTTGTCCTGCCCTCTCCATCATCGCACCACTGCAGCTGTGCTCTGCACTTCCCCTTCAACAGTCAAGTCAGGGACCTCGAACTCCTCCTCCACCAAGTGCAAGTCCTCCTCCTCCCCCCTCCTCCTCAGAGGTTGACTGCGCAGCTGCCTGCTGAGTCAGGGTTTCCCTTCCCTCTTCCAGCAGATCAAGAATGGCCCTGTCCAGCAGGCAAACCATGGGCACCCACTCGCTGAGGGATGCCCATTCCCGGCTCACCATGTTGATTCCCTGCAGGAAGGGAGCCAACACCAGGCACACAGCCGCTCCAACATTGCCACGGTGGAGTTCCAGAGAGTCGGTACATCGATGATGAGCCCGTGTGGTGGCAGGCCCTCGCACTGCTGCAGGTTGACCAGGTCAACCAAGATTGCGGAGGCAGTGGCAGAGTGGCGGAAATGGCGAACAATTTTCCACGCCCCTTCCAGCAGATCCTCCATCCCCGGGTAGGTGTGCAGGAACCTCTGCACCACATGGTTCAAGACATGGGCCAAACAGGGGATGTGGGTTAGGTTTCCCCTGCTGATGGCAGCCAGCAGGTTGGACCCATTGTCGGACACCGCCAATCCGACTCTGAGGCCTTTGTGGGTCAGCCACCTCTGTTCCTGCTCCCTGAGGGTGGCCAGGACATTGTTTGCCATCAATTTGTCCTTCCCCAGGCTGGTCCTCTCCAGCAACGCTTGGCAGTGGCGGGGCTTGACGCTGCTGCTGAGGCAGAGGCATTTGGCGGGTGTGCCATAGGAAGGAACAGGATTAGAGGAGCTTGCTGCATCTCCCCTGACCCTGCAAGGTGGCACCACCCACTGGGCTGCTGCTGCTGTGCCCGATGCTGCTGCTGCTGCTGCCTCACCCCCTTCCACCAAGCTGACCCAGTGAGCTGTGAAGAACAGGTAGCGGTCTGTCCAAAAACAGCTGCTCCAAGAGTCCATGGTGACATGGACCCGTTCGCTCAGGGCGTGATCGAGCAAATGGGCCACGTTTGCCACCACAAACTGGTGCAGTGCTGGGATCGCCGTGCGGGAGAAGTAGTGGTGGCTGCAGGAGCGCACACATGTCACTCCCCTCCTGCACAATAGAGTATGGCAAGAGCTTGGAGCACCTGGCCCGGGCAAGCAACCCGTTCAGCCTCCGAAAGCACCTGTGGCTGGGAGGCAGAGCCTTGGGCACACTCTGACATTTTTCTGCATGGGATGCTGAGGAGGGAACAGTGGAGGGAGCAGAGGAGGCCACTGAGGATGGGCTGCACTCACCAGTTTCAATGTCAGTGGCAGGAGGAGGTCTGGAGGGAGCAGTGCGTTGACGTGCTCCTGCTGCTGCTGCTGCTGCTGGGTGAGCAGTAGGGCGCGGTGCTGCTGTTGCTGCTGAGGGACGCACATGTCCACCAGATCCCTTTATCTTCTGGAACTCCTCAAACTGAGTCCAGTGCTGACTCTTGAAATGTGCCTGCAGGCTTGAGGTACCCATCCTGGAGGGATTATGACCTCTGCTCAGATGTTTTGCAGGAATTGCAGACTGTTAAACACTTATTCAGCATGGACACTTTGAAGTATTTCCAAATGGGGGATGTGAACAGCCCCTACGGGTGGAAGGAGGTGTCTGCTGCTGTCTCACGCTGGTTGGGGGTCGACTAGTGGTGGTGGTTGATGCAGCAGGCTGTGGCTCCTGGCTAAGATGCCCACTGCTGGCCCTGCCCCTGGCTGCCATGCTGCGCCTCTCTGCCACAGCCTCCTCCTCTTTCGAGGTGCCTTAGGGGGAGAACTGTGCTGCACTTCCAGAGCCACCATCTGCTGAGGCATGGTCGGAAGAGTCCATTTCCGTTTTCGAGACAATTCCGCATACCGTCATACCGAAATTCCGCTACCGTTTCATTCCGACGGGTTCAAATCCCAGCTATGGAATATAAGCATGCTTTTCATAAAGTACAAATCCTTAATCATGCTACTTTTTCTATTGAATTGATCATAATGGTAGTATGGTTTATGCTAGGCCAGCTTTAGCATGTAGTGTGGTTCATGGTCTAGAGGGTAAGACAGATACCTACTACACACTGCGTCCTGGGTTCAAATCCCAGCTATGGTATATAAGCTGTTTTGAAAATCTGCAATTTCCTACTTGATTATATAAGAGGATGGAGGGAGGAGATTTTTTGGGTGTTATTCCGGAAAATTCCGTCGGAATTATAAAATTTCCGCTGAATTCCGCTTAAGAGGTATAGGAATTCCGTTCCGACCACCGGAATCGGAATTAGCTAATTCCGGCCGGAATCACGGAATTAATAATTCCGCGGAATTTTCCGACCATCCCTAATCTGCTCCATCTCCTGCACAACAACCCTCAATGTGCTCTCCGACGCTGCACTGAAGTGCAGTGAACGTTCGTCCAGTGAGTCTGCTGCTGCTCACAGGAGTGCTGGTGACAGTGGAGGTCTGTGTGGAACGTGTGGCCTGCGGCTCCGCCATCAGCTCCACGACAGACTCTGCCCTCCTCTCTTGAATGGCCCGTCGACCCTGGCCAAAGATGGGTGCAAAACGCTGCGCCTAGGCACTGCGCTTCTCTGCTCCCTCCCCCAGAGCTGAGCGCCCTGTGGCTGGTGGCGGACGAGTCACAGACCTGCCGGTGGTGGCCATGATGGCACTGCCTCTCCTGCTGCCCCTGCCCGACATTTCACAAGACACAATACAATTATAAAGAACAAAACAAAAATGGAAAGGGGATTTTTTGTGACCACGCCACGGGCCGCACTATGTGTGGGGTGACCAGTGAAAAGTGGACAAATTTAACCTCCTTGCCGGTTATCCCGAGCTCAGCTGGGGGTAACCTGCGCAGGAGAATTTCTCAGGCCCTGCTGGGCCGATTTGCATAATTTTTTTTTTTACATGCAGCTAGCACTTTGCTAGCTGCTTGTAACATTCGATCGCCGCCGCTCGTCGCCGATCCACCGCTATCTGCCGCGCCCCACCGCCCCCCCCTCCAGACCCCTTGCGCAGCCTGGCCAATCAGTGCCAGGCAGCGCTGAGGAGTGGATCGGGATTCCCTCTGACGTCCCGACGTCCATGACGTCGGTGACGTCATCCCACCCCATCGCCATGGCGACCGGGGAAGCCCAGCAGGAAATCCCGTTCTGAATGGGATTTCCTGCTTACTGTTGCAGAGCTGCCGCTTCTCAGCGGCTATCATGTAGCGAGCCCTGGGCTCGCTACATGATTTAACATGATTTACATGATTTAACCTCCTTGGCGGTAATCCCGATCAGGAACGGGATTTCCTGATCGGAGATCGCCGAAGGCGATCGAAGAGGGCGGGGGGATGCCGCTGAGCAGCAGCTATCATGTAGCGAGCCCTGGGCTCGCTACATGATATAGGAAAACATTTTTTTTTTTAAAAACTGATGCGCTCCCTCCTGGCAGATTTTTTTATACCGCCAGGAGGGTTAAAACATTTTTTTTTTAAGTGCTGCGCTGCCCTCTTGCCTCCAGCATGTTTGCCCCTGCTAAAACGCCGCCATTCCATGGCAGAACGAGGGGACTTTACCCCCCAAATCCCCCCCTGCAAAATCCACGACCCAACTTGGTCATATATTTTGCTGCTCATGGAGGCAGAGATTTCGGCTGTAGCTCTGCCTCCATTCGCGTCTATCAGCGGCGGATCTCCGCCTCTCCCCCACCCCTCTCAGTGAAGGAAGACTGAGAGGGGCGGGGGAGAGACGGCGATCAGCTCTGATAGACGCGCTGGGAGGCAGGGCTGCGGCCATTAGCCCTGCCTCAACAGGAAGCAATCCCCGGACACCACGGAGGGGATTTGGGGGTTAAAGACCCCTCGTTCCCCTCGCGGGATAGCGGCGTTTTAGCAGGGGCAAACATGCCCCTGTTGAATATAAGCTAAAAAGCAATTTTTCAACTCAATTCAGACTGTCTTTAAATTATTATTTTTTTTTTTTTTAGGGGGGCGGGGGTCTTTTTTTTAATAAAAAAACTGACAAATATAATCTACTACTTACTCAGTAGCTCACTTCACTACACGTACACGGACGGTCAGTGACAGTGAGTGAACTACAAGTGTACTGTCTACACAACAAGTAAAAATAAGTAACAGTCAGTAAGTAACTGTCTAGTCAGTCAGTCAGTCACTAACTAAACTGAACTGACTCTGGTAATGAACAGAACACTAGTGACAAGAAGAAGAGAGAGACAGTGAGTGACACTCTAAGGCCTCTTGCACACTACATGTGATTCCTTTATCTGATCCAATTTCTGATTCCAATTAAAAAAAACCGTACTGCATGCTGCCACGTTTTTTAATCGGAATCAAAAATTAGAATCGCATGTAGTGTGCAAGAGGCCTAATGGTGGCCACTAATGGTCCAATCTTTTTCATCCAATCTTACCATTTCTATGTACCATACAATCTTGGTTGTACAGATTTACCAAATCTATGTAGTATAAGGGCCAACAGATTGAAAATACCTTGGATGATTGATTGGATAAGCTCTTATACTACATGAAAGTGGTAAGATTGAACAACCTAGATTGTATGGTGTGTGTTGAGCCTAAGGTCTGAAGTATCCATTCAGTATATTCACTCAATTTACCTTTATACTACATAGATTTGGTAAGATTGGAGGAAAAAGATTGGATCATTAGTGGCCTCCTTAAAGGGAACCATAGATGAAAATGAAAAAGCTTTTATACATACCTGGGGCTTCCTCCAGCCCCATACCCTCTGATCGATCCCACACCGACGTCCTCCGCTGCTCGCATCTACGAGAACCGGCTCTCCGCTCTGCCGTCAGTCGGAGCCAGTCCAAGCGTAAGGGAAGTGCGCTGTTTGCGTATCTCTGCAGCAGCTGCTGGAGAGATACGTAGAGGGCGCACTTCTCCTGCGCAGCTGGCTCCGATGACGTCAGTGATGGGACCCGGTTCTCGTAGATGCGGGCAGCAGAGGACGGCGGCGTGGGATCGATCAGAGCGTATGGGGTTGGAGGAAGCCCTAGGTATGTATAAAAGCTTTTTCATTTTCATCTCTGGTTCCCTTTAAGACTGACTGCCACACACTTACACTACAGACAGGCAGCAGCTGCAGAATCACAGTGAGAGTCCTGACTGTAGTACTGCTAATGCTCGTGGAGTAACACTAAATAAACTAGCAGTAACACAGAGCAGGGTTGCCAAGCATCCGTATAAGGATGGGCAATCCGTACAAAAGCCCCTAAAAAATCAGTGTCTGTTTCTGCCCGTATTTTTTAAAAGGCGTCCATTCAAAGTGTAATAATCTCCGGCACACTAATGCGTATGTGCAATTCCGTTCAGACTGCAAAACGCGGATGGCCACGCATGCGGAACGCAACGCGTACGAACGCACGCCATCCGCGTTTGTGTGCGTTGCGTGGCTGATCCCATCATTGAAAAGTGAATGGGACAGCCGCGCGTTTTTGTAAAATCTGCGTGCAGCATGCGTTCCCGGACCGCACAGGTCCGGAACGCATGCAGTGTGAACATCAGACAGTGCAGTCTATGCACTTCTGATGTCGTGTGTGTCTGCCTCCTGCACGCG
This sequence comes from Hyperolius riggenbachi, assembly GCF_040937935.1. NCBI lineage: Eukaryota > Metazoa > Chordata > Amphibia > Anura > Hyperoliidae > Hyperolius > Hyperolius riggenbachi. Next base: position 317,604,131 of record NC_090651.1, read on the forward strand.
TTTCCAAAACGCGGCTGGAAACGCGTGCAGTCTGAACGGGCCCTAAGAGACCGGCCGATCCCCCATGCGGCTGAGCCGAAAAGGCATCAGGACACCACTCTGTCCCTCCCTCCAATCAGTGAGGTTTTTTTTCAGGCTGGCACCTCTCTTGCCAATGGAAATGAGAGGCAGCCGAGTGAGCCCACCCCGACAACATCCGCCGTCCAATCCATAAGCATGCAGTCACAGTTGTGCAGAAGAAAAGTTAAGCTGAGCACGAAATGTGGTTCCAGGAGCTGCCGGACTCCAGTGAAGGTCCCCGTGAGCTCCCCTAGCCAAGTTTCTCTCTGTCTGTCACGCAACATTACAGCAGCCAGCTGAGCGAGGTAACCTCTGCATAGATCAGACAGGCAGGCTCCGCTGTAACAATAGCCTGCTATTTCTCTGTAGCTTATGATAAATGATGCTGGAGGGTCATGTCATGGTCAGCCAGGGATGGAATGCATAGCTCCCAACTGTCCCTCTTTCGGAGGGACAGTCCCTCTTTGAGAGCCCTGTCCCTCTTTCCTCCTCATTTGTCCCTCTTTCAGGACTTTGTTCCTCTTTCTATGTAAATATATATATTTTGCTACTAAAAATGTGTTTCATTGACTCTAAACTTTATTCCCATCCTTTTAAATTGATATATTACTAATTTTAAAATGTTAATATGAAGGAAAATGAACCAGGTTAGAAAGGACCAGTGTGGTTTGAATTATAAAACAATATATTTCTGTTATGAAATCTTTATGGTATGCGTTACTAGGGGTGTGATGGGGGCGTGATCAGGGGTGTGGCAGGGGTGTGGCTTAGGTGTCCCTCTTTCTCATCTCAAAAAGTTGGTAGGGTATAGGAATGTATGAGTCCGACCCTGCTAGCAAAAACAACACCAGCGTGCAGTCCGTGGGGTGGGGTCTGGCAGGCACACATGCAGCATACTTCCATAGTTTCATTTCAAGCAGGGCTCATTAACCACTCGGTTGCTGCATGGCGCAGGAGCCACCGGCGTAACAATAGGGGATGTGACCCCTGCCCCCGTGGGGGGGGGGGGGGGGGCGGTGCCCCCCTAGGGCCCACTCAGGGACTTTTTGGGGGGCAGGAGGGGTCGCAACATAAGAGGAGAGTGCGCCGAAGGTCTCTGATATCTAAGAGCTTCATGTTACTTCCTGTTTACACAGGAAGTAGCATAAAGCACTTACTGATGGGAGACCTCCGGCGCTAAGGAGGTATGTGTCCAGTCTGCCACCACCCGCCCGCTGCCCCTATTCATTGCAGGACGGGGCGCGCTGAGAGGATAACTCGAGGTGAGGGAGGGGGGGGGAGAATGTCCCCCCTCCCCACCGATCTGCGGCCACGCTCTCCTCTTATTTTGCGACCCCTCCTGCCCCCAAAAAGTCCCTAAGCGGGCCCGGGGGGGGGGGGGGGATTTTTTTTTCAGCGGGGCTCGGGATTTATAGTTACGCCCCTGGCAGGAGCCCATCTCCCTAAGCTAGTCCCCTATAGCTATTTACAGCTCTCAGTAGTAGTGCCTTGCCTGCCAGCAGCAGCAGCACCATTTTACATACAGTGGGATGCAAAAGTTTGGGCAACCTTTGTTAATCGTCATGATTTCCCTGTAAAAATCATTGGTTGTTGCGATAAAAAATGTCGGTTAAATATATCATATAGGAGACACACAGTGATATTTGAGAAGTGAAATTAAGTTTATTGGATTTACAGAACGTGCGCAATAATTGTTTAAACAAAATTAGAAATTAGGTTGACAACTGTCTCTGACACAGAGAATTAAGAAATAATCCCTAAGCTACCTACAGGCTACTACTAAGCTACCTGGCTAGCAGACCTGGCCTGCACACAGGCCATATGCATGACTATTTCTCACACACTCACAGTGCAGTTTCTAGGCTAAAATGCACCCAGGGCGAGGGTGTAAAAATTGCGCCCCCCCCCCCAAGCAAGGAATGGGTGCCCGCAGTATAGGTTAGCCAGGTCTAGTTGCACTTAGTATAGGTCCCCCCAGTATAGGTAGCCAAGAATAGGTACCCCAGTATAGGTAGCCAGGCATAGGTGAGCCAGTATAGTTGCCCCCGCTATAGGTTAGCCAGGTAGGTGCCTCCAGTATAGGTAGCCAGTATAGTTGCCCCCAGTATAGGTTAGATAGGCAGGCGCCCCCGGTATAAGTTAGATAGGTAGGTACCCCAGTACAGGTTAGCTAGGTGGGTGCCTCTAATATAGGTAGCCAGAATAGTTGCCCCCAGCATAGGTTAGATAGGTAGGTGCCCCCAGTATAGGTTATTTAGGTAGGTGCCTGCAATATAGGTAGCCAGTATAGTTTCCACCTGTATAGGCTAGCTAGGTAGGTGCCCCCAATACAGGTTAGATAAGTGCCCCCAGTATAGGTTAGATAGGTAGCTGCCCCCCAGTGTAGGTTAGATAGGTAGCTTCCCCCCAGTGTAGGTTAGATAGGTAGCTGCCCCCAGTATAGGTTACATAGGTAGCTGCCCCCCAGCGTAGGTTAGATTAGGTAGCTGCCCCCCAGTATAGGTTAGATAGGTAGCTGCCCCTCAGTGTAGGTTAGATAGGTAGCTGCCCCCGCCCCCAGTGTAGATTAGATAGGTAGCTGCCCCCCAGTGTAGGTTAGATAGGTAGCTGCCCCCCAGTGTAGGTTAGATTAGGTAGCTGCCCCCCAGTGTAGGTTAGATAGGTAGCTGCCCCCCAGTGTAGGTTAGATAGGTAGCTGCCCCCAGTGTAGGTTAGATTAGGTAGGTGCCCCCCAGTATAGGTTAGATAAGTAGCTGCCCCCCAGTGTATGTTAAATTAGGTAGGTGCCCCCTAGTATAGGTTAGATAGGTAGCTGCCCCACAGTGTAGCTTAGATTAGGTAGCTGCCCCCCAGTATAGGTTAGATTAGATAGGTGCCGCCCAGTATAGGTTAGATAGGTAGCTGCCCCACAGTGTAGCTTAGATTAGGTAGCTGCTCCCGAGTGTAGGTTAGATTAGGTAGGTGCCCCTCAGTATAGGTTAGATAGGTAGCTGCCCCCCAGCATAGGTTAGATTAGGTAGGTGCCACCAATCGTAGGTTAGATAGGTAGCTGCCCCCCAGCGTAGGTTAGATAGGTAGCTGCCCCCCAGTGTAGGTTAGATTAGGTAGGTGCCCCCCAGTATAGGTTAGATTAGGTAGCTGCCCCCCCAGCGTAGGTTAATTAGGTAGGTGCCCCTCAGTATAGGTTAGATAGGTAGCTGCCCCCCAGCGTAGGTTAGATAGGTAGTGTTCTGTTTTGAATTCCCGCTTTATGTGTGAGGCATACTCCAGAAGACCCAGTCTGTATAGCAGTATAACTCCACACTGAATTAGAAACCTACACAGGCAGTTTACTCGATGAAATAATGACTCCAAGTATAATCTGTAGTATCTTTACTTGCGTTGAAAGCATACAAAGATGTTTTTTAGAGCATATTCATAGGTAAAAATACGATGCGACTACAAGCACAGCAGGATCTTCTCACTAACTGAACTCAACTGTTGCAGAAACATCTAGACAAGGCTGTTGAGCAGGGAGTTACAGTTGGGAAATGCTAAATAACTAAACATTGAAGGGGGACTGGAATATACTATTACAAAGAATATAAATAATGTTAAATAACATTAAAGGAGGCTGTTGTGACAGCACACTCCCCGCTTGGTATCGGTAGATACCACTATATATAATACAATTTAACATTGAAAACTATAAGTATAATTAAGACTTGTAGAGAAGAGAGAAAACATAAAACATAAACATGAATTCTTGAATGCAGATGTTTGAAGAATCTTCCATCACTGGAGAAAGGATGTAACTCAGTAGACTCGAAGGCATATCAGGCTGTTCCCTTGGATCGAGTAGATAAGACGCATACAGTCAAAAATGGCGCAGAGTAAAAAATGGCGCACCGTGCTGCCAATCATAAAACGCTATTTACCGTTTTAATGTAAATACATTAAAACGGTAAATAGCGTTTTATAAAACAGCAGAACAGTGCACCATTGAAAAATTCAAGGAGCTAGTCAGAGTAGGTCGGGCTGGAGGAGAGACAGCGGCCAGTGGGCTGGCAGCGGGGGTCGGGCTGGAGGAGAGGCAGCGGGCAGTGGGCTGGCAGCGGGGGTCGGGCTGGAGGAGAGGCAGCGGGCAGTGGGCTGGCAGCGGGGGTCGGGCTGGAGGACAGGCAGCTGGCAGTAGGCTGGCAGCGGGGGTCGGCCTGGAGTAGAAGCAGTGGGCTGGCAGCGGGGGTCGGGTTGGAGAGGCAGCGGGGTGGAGGGAGGATTACGTAGCATGTGTATACATTACATTGTCCCGGTCGGCGATCGCTCCTTCACTTTACAGCTTGCACGAGTCCTGCCGCCAGCCAATCACCATGCGGCTTCAGTTTCCGCATGGTGATTGGCTGGATGCAGGACTCGTGCAAGCTGTGAAGTGAAGGAGCGATCGCCGGCCGGGACAATGTAATGTATACACATGCTACCTAATTCTACTCCCTCCACCCCGCTGCCTCTCCAGCCCGACACCCGCTGCCAGCCCACTGCCCGCTGCCTCTCCTCCAGCCCGATCCCTGCAAAAAAAAAAAAAAAAAACATATAAAACGATAAATATCGTTTTAAGTGCAGCGCCATTCTGACACTATTGGCGCTGTGCGCCATTTTTGCCTGTCCCCGATAAGACATCTTCATTTGAAGGCAGGAGTAAGACTGTCTCCGTGATGGGTCTAAACAAAGTCTTAACACTACCATTTCTTGCTGTCTTTACATTCACCTTGCAAACCTTTCCATCATCGCTAGTGATTGCCATTATAAAGTGATCATTCATATCGGGTTTGTTCTTCAGAATTTTTTTAAGTGAAGTTAGCCTAGAAATTATTTGTTTCTTGTTATTCGGAAGTCTAATTCTTGGTGAACGAAACGGTAAAGGAGCTACCCAACTGTTAGTTTCATCCTTGAAGAATTCATTATTCAAGATGTTTATGAACTCTTTATCCTCAATGGAAGGAACTGTCTTATTGTCATCACGAGTTATTTGGAATATAGTGTCACCGAAGTCTTGATGAGAACTGTTCTTACAATTGATTTGCTTTTGTACATCGCATGAAGTCTTTAAACTGAAACTCTCCTGAACTTAAAAGTTAAAAGGATGTTTAAGTGAATGAAAGGTGCATTCAGATTCTTTGATGCTGGTCTTGCATGAGAACACATCATAAGACTCTTGAAATGTATTTAAGCAAACATCTCCTATTATGACCCATCCAAAATCTAATTTCTGTGCATAAGGGGCATCATTTGGTCCATTGCATTGTTGTCGCACCTTATGGACTCTTGGGATATCTCTGCCTAAAAGAAGGAGAATCTTTGCATCATCATCAAGCGGTGGAATGTAACTGGCTATGTGTTTCATATGAGGATGATAAAGAGTCGCTTCTGGTGTAGGGATCTCTTCTCGATTGTTTGGCAACTGATCACATTCGATAAGTGTTGGAAGTGGAAATTCTGTGTTTCCATACTCAGATGCTACCACAAAACCATGTGCTCTTCTTCCAGATACCTTAACCAGGCCTGAGCAAGTTTGTAAAGTGTAGGGCCAGGTTTCTCCTTGAATATTGAATACGTTGAAGAATTCTGGACTTGCTAATGAACGGTTGCTCTGGTCGTCAAGGATATCATACATCTTCACTGCGCTCTGTGGTCGTCCTTCTGGATATACCTTAACCAGACATATTTTACTGCATGACTTTCTGTGGAATCCTTCTTCACATACTTCAGTACATTTTGTGGATGCAGATGCTGTCATTTCCTCAGTACTCTCCCCGCCATAACTTGGTGTGGTCTTTGAGGCTTGAGCAGTTTGAAGCACTTCTTTGGGAGAACCAGGATGATAAGCCATTATGTGTTTATCACTGTTGCAGTCAAAACATTTGACAGGAACTTTACAGTCTTTAGCAAAGTGGTCTGTAGATGCACAACATCTATAACAAATATCGTGTTCTCTGAGGAAAGACTTGCGCTCTTCAAAGGGCATTTGTTTAAACACACGGCAATTTCTAGGAGGGTGTGGCTTGTTATGAATAGAACATTGATACCTAGGATCATTTTCCTTGACTTGCTGTGGTTTAAAATCAGAGTCTTGAGAACTTGAGAAGATTCCAGTCTTCTTAACATAGGTAGAGTTCCGTGAGTCCTTAAAGAAAACCTGTACTGAAAATTAAAAATCAAAATAACCACACACAAGTCATACTTACCTGCTGTGTAGTCTTCTTATCAATCTCTTTCTCCTCTCCTGTGTCCTGTTTGTCCACTGTGATTAATGGAATTCTCCGTCCTCCATTTTGAAAATGGCCATTACCCCATAACAGCTTTCTGGTCAGCACACAGTTAAACTGTAATATTGACCACTTGAGCCATTGGGAAACATGGACACATCAGTTCTCCTCTCAGCTGTAACTGACAGTAACTGATTTATAACTGACAGCAACTGATATATTTCAGTTCTGACAAAAAACTAGAAGGGATAATATTCAGAAGAAAATGGTGAGCTTCTGAGAGGAACTGATGGCAAGGTTGTAATGTAATGTTGATTTGAAGTTACCTCATGTGTTAATTTTAAATAATTTTACTCAGTACAGGTTCTCTTTAAACTTGACTTGAGTATCGCATTTTAAAGATGTTGAATGAAGAACTGTAGTATCAAAAAATAAAAAGCTTGGGTCATGCTTTACAGTAGCTATGTCTCTAATGAATTTGGAGAAAAAAGAAAAAGGTGGAAAGGATACTTTATAGTCCTGTTTATATTTAGATCCTTTCTTTGCCCATTCACTCTGAATATTCGGTGGCAACTTCTGTGCAATTGGGTTTACACTAGTGTTGGGCGAACAGTGTTCGCCACTGTTCGGGTTCTGCAGAACATCACCCTGTTCGGGTGATGTTCGAGTTCGGCAGAACACCTGATGGTGTTCGGCCTTTTAAGTTCGGGTTCGTCCCGAACTACTGAATGGCCGCCGAACAGGGCCGAACAGGGCCCCTGTTCGGCCGAACAGGGCCCTGTTCGCCCGAACATGCCGCAATACGGCCCCCCTATGGGGTCGCAGGCATAAGGGGGGAGCATGCCCCGATCGCGGGGGGGGGGGGTCGGAAATTCCCCCCACCCCCTCCGCTAGCGCTCCCCCCTCTGCCCGCTTCCCCATACAAAAGTTTAAGGCAAGTTAAATAGTACTTGGTGGCTGGCACTGGCAGTGGAGTGAGGAGGAGGAGGAGTCCGAGTAGCAGAGTGACGCGTTGAGGCCAGGCAGCGGGCGGTTCAGCGGTAGTACCCTTGTGGTACTTCCGCCCTTTCTCTGACCTCACGTCCTCTGCATACGAGGGTACGCGTCACGCGTACCCTTGTATGCGTCATCACGTAGAGGACGTGAGGTCAGAGAAAGGGCGGAAGTACCACAAGGGTACTACCGCTGAACCGCCCGCTGCCCGGCCTCAACGCGTCACTCTACTACTCGGACTCCTCCTCCTCCTCACTCCACTGCCAGTGCCAGGCCAGCCACCAAGTACTATTTAACTTGCCTCAAACTTTTTTTATGGGGAAGCGGGCAGAGGGGGGAGCGCTAGCGGAGGGGGTGGGGGGAATTTCCGACCCCCCCGCGATCGGGGCATGCTCCCCCCTTATGCCTGCGACCCCATAGGGCCCCCAAAATGGGCATGTTCGTGGGTCCCATTGACTTTTATTGAGTTCGGCGTTCGGGCCGAACATGCCGAACATCTGGCCCATGTTGGGCCTGTTCGGCCCGAACCCGAACATCCAGGTGTTCGCCCAACACTAGTTTACACCATGAGCTGTATCCAAGTAGACAACACCTGGAAGGTGTTGGTCTGCCTTGGCTCTTTCTACTTCAAGAAGAAGGTCGCTTAATTCTTGAAACTTGTGGTTGTCCTTGTTAGACAGTTTTGGGAAGTTTCGAAGTCTCTTGAATAAGGCAAGCTCAATAGCTTCAGAACATCCATAAACTCTCTCTAATCTCTCCCAAACTATGTTAAGACCCGTTGCTGGATCATCGCAATGAACAGATTTCAGTCTTTTAACTTGTTCTGATGACTGCGGTCCCAACCATTTGATAAGTAGGTCAAGTTCTCCTATAGGTTCAATCTCCAGGTTCTGGATTATAGTCTTGAATGTAGCTCGCCAACCTCTGTAGTTTTCTGGTTGATCATCAAAGTTAAGAAGCTCTCGGCGAATCATATACTTGCCAACTTCTTCAATTTCAGACTTTTCTGATTTTATTTCTGTACGTGTAAATGCGTCACCACTGTAGACAGTATGTGGCTTGTGCTGTTCCAGTGGTGATGGAGAGAATGGAGATGCAGATGTGTTTACTCCAGGCAAGGGTTTGATCTGTGTGATGTTTGGAGTATGGAAGCTTGAAAAAGACTGTGTTATGAGATTCATGGGATTTGTTCCAATTGGTTGTGATGATTCTTTGTGATTATATCTTGCTGAGGTCTGACAAGGTGTATATATTTGTTCTCTTGGACTTGTAGTGTTGGAAAGCATAGCAGAATCCTTCAAAGGTACAGTTTTAAACTGAGATTCATGTTTTAACGGTATGCATTCTGGCTGTTTACTTGCTGAACAGGTAGCTGCAGAGACTTCAGCTGTATGCAGGGAAGTATATCCATTGTTCTGGTTCAGAACAAATTGCAAAGTTCGTTTAGCAGGATCGTCAGCAGACTTTAGGCTAGGGTAATTAATTCCTTTTTCCTCTTCCACAGCTTGTTCGAAGACCTTTAACCTTGCTAGAGCTGCTGCTTCTTCTCTTTTCTTTTGCAGAAGTTCTAACTGGGCCTCTGTCTCTGCCTGTACATGTGTTGCTTCAGCCTGTGCTTCTGCCTGCACACATGTTGCTTCTGCCTGTGCTTCTGCCTGCACACATGTTGCTTCTTCCGTCTTGAACAGATGGTTTAATGGCAAACACATGACAGTTCATTCAAATGTGCAAGCAAAGTGTCATTTCCATCAAACAATGACCCCCCCCTGTTGGGGCGAACAATGCCAGGCAAATCTTACGTGACCGGCGGTGTCAGGGATGTGGGTTGGAGGTGGGTGGAGGCTGTGGTGGTGGAGCGACGGCCTTTTCGCGTCTATCTGACGCTTGGTTCGCGTGACTCAGCGACTGAGTCAGGAGGAGGAGGAGGACAAAGCGGGCGTTCAGTTCAGCAGCAGCAGCAGCACAGAAGGACCATGGCAACATACTGGTGGTAGTAGTAGTAGCACAGTGTCATAGTGCTGGCCAAAAAATTAAATGCACCCGGGGACCCGGGCAGTGATAACGCAGACAGAGTGCATTGGTGGTACCGTGGTAGCGACTGAGTCAGGAGGAGGAGGAGGACAAAGCGGGCGTTCAGTTCAGCAGCAGCAGCAGCAGCAGCAGCACAGAAGGACCATGGCAACATACTGGTGGTAGTAGTAGCAGCACAGCATCATAGTGCTGGCCAAAAAATTAAATGCACCCAGTGACCCGGGCAGTGTGAACGCAGACAGAGTACATTGGTGGAAGCGACTGAGTCAGGAGGAGGAGGACAATGCGGGCGGTCAGTTCAGCAGCAGCAGCACCGAAGGACCATGGCAACATACTGGTGGTAGTAGTAGCAGCACAGCGTCATAGTGCTGGCCAAAAAATTAAATGCACCCGGTAACCCGGGCAGTGTGAACGCAGAGTGTAGTAGCGACTGAGTCAGGAGGACAAAGCGGGCGGTCAGTTCAGCAGCTCAGAAGGAGGACCATGGCAACTTACTGGTAGTAGTACCATAACACCAAAAAATTAACCAAGGTAGGCACTAGGCAGGTAGTAACTGTCTTTATAAAGGCAGGCATAGTTAACAACAGCACATGCAACAGCCACTTCATGTCCCCCTGTGTCCAACAATAGGGGCCAGGAACTCACCTTCCACCCAAGCCTGGTTGATTTTCAGGAAGGTGAGTTTGTCCACAGAGGCGTGGGAGAGCCGAGAGCGCTTCTCTGTGACCATGCCACCGGCCGCACTAAAGCATCTCTCTGAGAGGACACTGGAAGGAGGGCAGGATAGGAGTTCCAGGGCGTACTGGGAAAGCTCGCTCCAGATGTCCAGTCTCTTGACCCAGTACTCCAAGGGGTCCACGGGGCTGTCGGTGTCATTGAGCCCGCTGGATGACCCCATATAGTCAGACACCATGGTGGTCAGTCGTTGCTTGTGCTGGTTGGTGGTGGATGCTGTGGCGGGCACCTCTGTTCTGGGCTGCTGCACTGCATACAGGCTCTTGCTTAGGCTCTTCAGGTCTCCGGGGCGCCAGTTGCTGCTGCTGCTGCTGCTGGTGCTGGTGGTTGTTGTTGTGCTGCTAGTGGCAATGGCAGGCACCTCTTGCTGGCTTGGCAGAGCAGTTACAGTGGGGGTGGAAGGCTGGGGGAATGCTTCCAGTAGTCTGCGCACAAGGGCCTCCTTCAACTCCCTTGTACGTTGCTCGGTGGTGGATGGCGTCATTAAGTCTCCCAGCTTCCCCTTCAGACGGGGATCAAGCATCAAGGTAATCCAGATGTCCTCCCTTGAACGCATCTGGATCACCCGGGGGTCCCTGCGAAGGCAGCGCAACATGTGCACAGCCATGGGAAACAAGTGGGCCCTGCCAGCAAGATCTTCCTCGCCATTGTCCCATAACGCATGCCTGTCCTCTTCCTGTGCCATGTCGTTGTCCTCCTCAAACCGCCATCCATGTACCACGCCTGCTGCACTCTGCTCCTCCTCCTCATTCAGGTTAGAGACCTCCAACTCTTCCACTACCTGCTGTGAGCCCTCCTCTGAGCTGGACTGTGCTGCCATCTGCTCCTGTTCTTCCAACTGCCTCAGGGCTTCATCCCCACGCTCAATTAAATTGTCCATTGCCTGCTCCAGTAGACAAACCAAGGGCACCCACTGGCACACAGAGGCCCGCTCCTCACTGACCATCCTGGTTGCCTCCAGGAAGGGACTTAGCACCAGGCATACTTGCTGCATCAGTGTCCACTGAGTGGCAGTAATCATGGGGACTTGCTGGTTGCTGGGGACACTTGGGTCTAGCATGTAGGCCCTAAGAGCCAGCCTGTGCTGACACAGCCGCTCCAACATGGCCAGAGTCGAATTCCAGCGAACTGGCATGTCGATGATCATCCGGTGTTGTGGCCTTCCATACTGCTGCTGTAAGGTGGACAAGAGTGCAGAGGCAGTGGCTGACAGGCGGAAAAAGCGTACCACCGCCCGGGCATCCTGCAGCAGCTCGCTCATCCCCTGGTAGGTGCGCAAGAAGCGCTGCACCACAAGATTGAGCACGTGGGCCAAGCAGGGGATGTGCTGGAGGTTTCCCTGCTGCACTGCTGCCACCAGGTTGGCCCCGTTATTGGCTGCCACATACCCCACTTCCAGGCCTCTGGGGGTCAGCCACCTCCGCTCCTGCTTCCTGAGGGCGGCCAGGACGTTGGTGGCCGTAAGCCTCTCCTTCCCCAGGGTCACCAATTTTAAAAGGGCTTGGCAGTGCCGAGGCTTGGCGCTGCTGCTGCCGAGGCGGGCTTGCTTTCCGGGTGCAGAGGGAGTGTCGTGACAGGACCCTTCTGCATCCCCTCTGATCCCGCGTGGTGGCACCACTAGCTGGGCCGATGCGCTCTTGTCCTCCCTCCCTTCCATCATTGTCACCCAGTGGGCCGTAAAGGACAGGTAGCGACCTGTCCCAAATCTGCTACTCCACGAGTCCATGGTCACGTGGACCCGCTTGCCCACAGAGTAGTCCAGGGAACGGGCCACGTTTTCCACCGCAAACTTGTGGAGTGCTGGGATCGCGCTCCTGCTGAAATAGTGGCGACTGGGGACTTGCCACTCGGGGATGCCAAATTGGAGCAGCGTCCGCATGGCGCTCCCCTCCTGCACCAGGGAGTAGGGAAGCAGCTGTGATGCCATGGCCCGGGCCAGCAAGCCATTTAGTTTGCGGATCCGCCTGTGGCTTGGAGGCAGAGGCTTGGTCAGACCCTGAAAGGTGTCGCTCAGCAGGGTCTGACGACGCTGGGATGCAGGGGAGACAGAGGAGAGAGACGAACACTGGCTGCCAGCCTCAATGTCTGTGTCCTGAGTAGCCGAGGTGGAAGAGCGCTTGCGTGCTACTACTGCTGCTGCTGTGGGGGATTCACGACCCTGAGGGAGGGATGATGCTGCTGCGCTGGTGGGCCTTCTGCTCTCAGGAACCCCTGCCAGCAGTGCCTGCTTCCTCTTAAACTCCGCATACTCGCGGCAGTGGCGGCTTCTCAGGTGGCCCTGGAGGGATGAGGTACCCATCTTGCTCAGACTTTTCCCACGGCTCAATCTTTTGCTGCATAACCTGCACACCGCATACCTTTTGTCATCAGTACATTCCTCAAAGCAATCCCACACTGGTGACTTTAATTTACTGCGGCCCCCACTAGCAGAGGGTGCAGCGGAACAATGTGTGGTAGTAGTTGCCGGGGGTTGCATGGTGGTGGTGCCAGCTGAAGCAGTGTCCTGTCTACTTCCTCCACGCCCACTGCTGCCGATGCCCCTGCCTGACATATGGCGATATCCTTGCCTAGGCCGAGGTGACTCGTCATCCTGCTCTGCCTCTGACCATTCTTCCACGGACTCAGCAGGCTGCACATAGTTAGGGTCCACAACGTCGTCATCATCAGCAGCATCATCATAATCCAGCTCTTCCTCTGACTCCCCCGCCTCCTCTTCTGTCCCTACATCCCCAGACACAGACCCCTCTTCTTCATCACCAGAACTCAACAACGCTTGTGATTGTGGCCCGATCTCAATCTCTGCCACATCAGTCCCCAGTAAGTCCTGAGCTTCTTGCATCAGCAGGTTCCCAGATGCCGGACTGAGGGACAGAACGCTGTCATCCTGGGAGGGCTGCTGACCAGTGGTTGCTGGGGTGGATGTCACAACAAGCGTGGGACGTTGGCTGCTGCTGCTGCTTGGAGTGGTGCTCACAGTAGAGGTCTGGGAGGAAGTCATGATGTCCATGAGTACGTCAGGTTCCATTTGCTCAACCACCACACAGGGACCAGAAACTTTAAAATATTTGGACAATGGCGTCCGCTAACTCGGCCCAGGCTTTGCTGCCCCCCTTTCTGCTGCATCACGACCACGTACAGCTGGGCGTCCTCTCCCTGGACGTGGAGCAGTCCCAGAAGTGGCTGAGGCAATTGAACTCCCTTTCCTCTCACCCCGCGAAACCCTGCCAGACATGTTGCTAGTAATGAATCACTGGATGCAGTGGGCACAGTACAAGGTCACTGAAGGATGCAGTGGGCACAGCAGTGGGCACTGGATATACAACTAGGTCACTGAAGGATGCAGTGGGCACAGTACAAGGTCACTGAAGGATGCAGTGGGCACAGCAGTGGGCACTGGATATACAACTAGGTTACTGAAGGATGCAGTGGGCACAGTACAAGGTCACTGAAGGATGCAGTGGGCACAGCAGTGGGCACTGGATATACAACTAGGTCACTGAAGGATGCAGTGGGCACAGTACAAGGTCACTGAAGGATGCAGTGGGCACAGCAGTGGGCACTGTATATACAACTAGGTCACTGAAGGATGCAGTGGGCACAGTACAAGGTCACTGAAGGATGCAGTGGGCACTGGATATACAACTAGGTTACTGAAGGATGCAGTGGGCACAGTACAAGGTCACTGAAGGATGCAGTGGGCACAGCAGTGGGCACAGCAGTGGGCACTGGATATACAACTAGGTCACTGAAGGATGCAGTGGGCACAGTACAAGGTCACTGAAGGATGCAGTGGGCACAGCAGTGGGCACTGGATATACAACTAGGTCACTGAAGGATGCAGTGGGCACAGTACAAGGTCACTGAAGGATGCAGTGGGCACAGCAGTGGGCACTGGATATACAACTAGGTCACTGAAGGATGCAGTGGGCACAGTACAAGGTCACTGAAGGATGCAGTGGGCACAGCAGTGGGCACTGGATATACAACTAGGTCACTGAAGGATGCAGTGGGCACAGTACAAGGTCACTGAAGGATGCAGTGGGCACAGCAGTGGGTACTGGATACACAACTAGGTCACTGAAGGATGCAGGAGGCACGGCACAAGGTCACTGACAGAATGAATGAACAGCGCTGGCAGAGAGTGGCGGCGCCGGCGGTCTGACTGGCTGCCTGCAAATAGTACAAGTGTATAACTGTCACTGGAATATACAAGTGAACACTGCAGCTGCACTAACCTGCCTGCCTGCACTACACACAGATAATCCCCACTCCCAGTACACTGACTACACTGCAGCACTGAACCTGCCTGCACTTCACACAGTTAAATAATCACTAGACTCCCACACTCCACTACACTACACTGACTACAACTAACTACAGCAATCACTCACTGACTAGCTAACTGTGTACAGTATAAGAGCAGTGTTAGCAAAAAAAAACGCTTTGTTTTTAACACAATAAATGCACTTGCTCAAACAACAATGGCCTGGAGATAATCCTCTCAGCACCACAGTCTAGCAAGGACAGAGCTTTTCCATCATGGCCGCCGCTTTATATTCAGGAGGGGAGGGCATAGCTCCCCTCCTGTGATTGGTTGCTAGGGCCTGGCTGGGGCCCTCTAATTGGCCTGCAATGTGTCACTTCCGCATAGTTTTACGCATTTCCGCTAACCACGACTTCAGCGCCGGGTTTCACGAGCGTGAATGCGGATTTATGTCCGCATTCACGTGAAGCCGAAGCAGATTTTCGTGGTTGAAAATCTATTCACGGCTTAGCGTGTCCGAGGCGGAATGCGTCAAAATGGTCGTGAATCCACGCGTAAGCGTGATCACGACCTGGCGGTGAGCACCACTGCTTCCAACCTTAGTTTAATCCTTCATTCCATCACGACTGGACTACTGCAATGCTCTATATACAGGATTTCAAAAGAAGGACCTGTTCTATCTGCAATTAGTAGTGCAGTGAGCGAAGGATCGCCACTGTCACTTTACACCAATCCTTCGCTCACTGCACTGGCTAGCTGTAAAATGGAGAATACTCTTCAAGATTGGACTGCTGACATTCAAATTCTAACACAATTTGAGTTCTGGATGCACTAATAACTTGCTGAAACTGCACCACACCTCCCACAGCCTCAGATCAGCAGGATCCATAGCCTTGGCCACTCCAGAGCCGGATTTACCATACAGAGCTGTAGGCAAGTGCCTACAGGTGCCTGGTGATGGAAAGGCGGCTCACTTCCCTCCCCAGTGCCTCCCTCCCTCCTTCCCTATACATGAGTTCTGAGCGTAAATATGAGGTTACTTACTCACCCAGCTGTAGGCATTCCATGGACAAGGGAGGGAAGTAAGGAAGAAGTGACAGCTAGGCCAACCAGCACACTTGCAGTGCGGATCAGCAGAGGTTTGTAGGTTCATGGAAGGGCAAAATCTAGGGGGCTAGGACATCTGTGCCTATAGGCTCCAGTGATGTAAATCTGGGCCTGGGTAACTCCCAGAGTGCACCTCAAAACCTCTATAGTCAGAGCTTTCTGTTATGCTGCCCCTACTTTTTTTGGAACTCCCTACCACACCCAGTAAAGTCAGCCCATCCCTGTAGCTATTCAAATCCTGACTGAAAAGCCTCAAGTTTAGCCTGGCATTTGCAGACTTGTAGAATCTTTCCTTTGTACCACATTTTTCCAGTTAACCAAGTACTAGTCTGAGCCATGCTTATGCGCTTTGAGTCCCACATTGCGGTTTGTTTTTGTACAATCCCGAGCCTACATAGCTCTTGGCTGTGTCTTTTTTTAATTGTAAACTAAAATTCCAGGGCTCTGAATGTCAGTTGTACTTCAGTGGGACTGTAGCGTAACCCTCACTGCTAACTAGTAGGAGATAAAAACAAACAAACCGAGAGCCCAAATATAGTGTAGTAGGTTTTAGCCCAGGGAGAACGTAATGAAAGGTAAGTATTATACTTACAAACACGGGTTACCGCTAAGGCAACCACTGTATAGGCAGGTGGGGAGTATAGACCTGTCCCCACTCAGGATTAAAGTGGACCCAAACCAAACATTTTTTTTATTAAAAATATTTAGTTGCACCACTCTGACACATACAAAGATAAATAAACACTCCTTCAAACCTACGATCATTTCAGTGCATGCTTTTCACCCTTCTCTTTTCATAGCTAGGGTTATACTGGGGGCAGCCATTAGCAATTCCTCCATTGCCGGACATCATCTACTCCACCAGTTTGCCGGAAAAATCCCGGCAATGTGAAAGGAAGGTTGGGGTCCCTCCAATAAATGTAAAATATTTTATATTTATCATCATGCAGCTGAAAAAGGCTGCTATTTATTATTATAATTTAGAAAATAGATTTTATTTCTGAAATCTTGTATTTTTAATTTGGGTCCACTTTAAGATGTCGCTCTCTGTGATAGAAGAAAGGAGGGTATAACACCCTTCCACCAAGGGTGGTTCACTGGATGAGTCGAAGTACAGAGGCGCCAGTAGGATAAAAGATACTAAAAGGTTTAAAATTCTAGGTGGTGGTGGTGGACCAACCAACCCAAAACAGACACGATGCTGTCGATTAAAGTCAACAAAAATGTATTTACATACTCCAAGGAACACTGCGACGCGTTTCACGGGCATAAACCCGCTTCTTCAGGCATTAAACAACAGGAGTATCACACTATATAAAGACAGAGACATAAACCATATCAGGGAGCTGTAATGTGTGTACTATACACTTAAACACATAGATGTATATTTGTACTAAGGGGGGGACAATCAGGTTGTGATCCGATGTACACTTAGTTGTTTGGTGTGTGAGGGGTTAGAAAAGTTGTGGCCCCTATATTTTGTGAGATGGAGTAAGGGAGAGATGGATGGACCAGAGGTGAATAAGGGTCCGGGGGGGGGGGGGGGGGGGGGGTGGGGGGGGAGGGGTTGAAGAGAGTAAGACCAGGCAAGTGCCAAGATGTATCAACGCGAGGGGATGGGAGATGCACGAGATATATGGTTGTGGGAGACGGGTTACATAAACAAATGCTTAGTGATCATAGATTCAAACCTTAACCGCTGTTTAAGACAAGAAGGGGATAAGATCTTTACGAAAAAGCATGTAGACAGATATTACTTACCAGCTCAAAGTCCAGAACGGGTTTGGCACCTCAGTGCTCATCAGCCCGCTTAGAGCCTTTAAATAAAGACATATGGTGTATTGGACCCCATTACGAGGCCGTGACGAGAGGGAGTGGGCGTGGCTATGGCCGGGTGGATGGACCAATAGGGTAAGCGAGGGGGTGTGGATAGGGGAGTGAACTGTTTGGACGTTGTTGTGGAACAGGGCATACCGAGGGGAGGGCAGAGCGGTGCGCCAATAGCGTTATACCGCTCGCCGCTAATGCGCGTGCGTATGTGGCATTGTATGCCACGTGTAAAGAAAGGCTATGGGAGGTGAGGGGTCTGCAGGGCGCCTGCGCAAGAGGCAGGATCCGCCATCTTTATTATGGGAGCAGAGGGCAGTGTGAAGAACGGGGGACCCGTGGATAAGGGGGGTTAGAAACGTGTCTCTTACAACTAAGTGTACACCGGATCACAACCTGATTGTCCCCCCTTAGTACATACATCTATGTGTTTAAGTGTATAGTACACACATTACAGCTCCCTGATATGGTTTATGTCTCTGTCTTTATATAGTGTGATACTCCTGTTGTTTAATGCCTGAAGAAGCGGGTTTATGCCGTGAAACGCGTCGCAGTGTTCCTTGGAGTATGTAAATACATTTTTGTTGACTTTAATCGACAGCATCGTGTCTGTTTTGGGTTGGTTGGTCCACCACCACCACCTAGAATTTTAAACCTTTTAGTATCTTTTATCCTACTGGCGCCTCTGTACTTCGACTCACTCACTGCTAACTAACTACTGAGTGAAGGGAATAGATAAAAAAGGCAAATAGTTCAAGATGTTGGTTGTAAAACATCTAAAATTGTCATAATTCAGTTGAGACAATAAAAATTTTAATCTTTTGTTTTTACTTTAAAAAAACAAAATAAGGCCATGGGATTCCACAAAAATCCTATTTATGAGTAGCGCTATAGATACAATTGTTTATCACATCAGTTTATTTTTAGTTCAGGTTGCCTTAAAGGATGCTCGAGGTGACATGTGACATGATGAGACAGACATGGCTATGTACAGTGCCAAGCACACAAATAACTATGCTGTGTTCCTTTTTTTCTTTCTCTGCCTGAAAGAGTTAAATATCAGGTATGTAAGTGGCTGACTCAGTCCTGACTAAAGTGGCCTATACACTCAGCCGATTAGCGGCCGATCGATCGAACGATTTGCGGCCGATTTCATGCTGGAAAATCAAAATCGATCTGTTGAGATTGCTTATCATTTTGCATTGGCCCTAATGCAAATCTGATGGCAAAAAAAAAATGCCATCAGATCGATTTCAATAGATTTCATACTGAAATCTATTGGAAATCTGTTCCCTAGTAAAAAATTTTCCTAAACACATCAGATAGATCAGAGATCTATCTGATGATCTATCTGCTGCTAATCTAAAGAATGTATGGCCACCTTAAGACAGGAAGTGACTACAGTGTGACCCTCACTGATAAGAAATTCCAACTATAAAACACTTTCCTAGCAGAAAATGGCTTCTGAGAGCAGGAAAGAGATAAAAAGGTTCAATGGTTCATAGATTTTAGCTCTGGCATACTTCCACGAATGTGCCATTGAACAAAAACAATAAAACAGTTAAAACCTAAAAAGTAGATTTAAACATAAAATAAAACTGTGAAATATCTTAAAAAGTCATTTTCAGAAGAAGGAGAAGGAAGATAGATACAATCGTTTATTTGATTCGTATATTTTTGCCTTGGGTGTCCTTTAAGTTGTCTTCAGTGTCCTTCAAGCCCAAGAACGTTTCATATTTAGATGTAATTGGAAATTTTAATATAATGTGAATATAATAACTTTAAGGGAATCGGAATAAAAAAAAAAAAAAATCAGTTTTAACACAAACCTATGTAGAGGGGAGGCTCTGGATACCATAGAGATTTTCCAGTCCTCGCTCCTTCCTGTTGTTATTGCACCATTCCTCGTACAAGCTATTTAACCAAGTCAGTCGAATAGCTCTTCAGCACTTCTCGTGCAGCCTCTTAACCCTAAGCATTTCTGGAGACAAATGGTGCTGTGCACAATCAAGTCTCAACTCGTGCATGTGCAGTATGGATGCGTCAGTCTTTGGAACTTTGGACACGAGTAGTTCTGAAGGCTGCACGAGAAATGCCAAAGACCTACAAAGATGAGTAGCTTCCACAGAGGACGGCGCAGTAATGATGGGACAGACCAAGGGTCTGCAAGGCTCTATGGTATCCAGTGCATGGCTTTTACACAGGTATGTATAAAACCTGGAGTGATTTTTTTTCTTTTCATTTCTTATTTGCTAAAACCATAGGTATTTTTAGGCCTTTTGGAGAATGGTATAATTCATGAAGTTACAGTGGGTTGCAAAAGTATTCGGCCCCCTTGAAGTTTTCCACATTTTGTCACATTACTGCCACAAACATGCATCAATTTTATTGGAATTCCATGTGAAAGACCAATACAGAGTGGTGTACACGAGAGAAGTGGATCGAAAATCTTACTTCATTCCAAACATTTTTTTTACAAATAAATAACTGCAAAGTGGGGTGTGCGTAATTTTTCGGCCCAGTGTCGGACTGGCCCAGCGGGGTGCCGGTATTCTGCTCGGTAGGCCCCGCCTCCACATCTCCAGTGGGCCCTGGGGCCCATTAAGTTTTGTCACAGATACAGATTTCATTTTTTTTTTACTTTATTTTTTTCCCCTCCGGGGTCCCAGTTCCAATCCCTCCCTCACCTCAGGGGCCCCCCTCCTGTTATGCGCAGCTGCGGCATAAGATTCAGCTACAGGCTCCGGGTCCGGGGTCCAGCAGACGCTAGAGCTCCAGCCGCCTAGTGGTCTACTCTGTCTCCTCCTCTGCAGTCTGCAATGCTGCTCGCACTACTTCCTGGTTCAGTGCGAGCGAGCTGCAGAGGAGACAGAGTAGACCAGGCAGCTGGAGCTCTAGCGGCCGTCTGCTGGACCCCGAACCCGGAGCCTATAGGCTGTAGCTGAATCTTATGCCGCCGCCGCGCATAACAGGAGGGGGGCCCCTGAGATCAGGGAAAGAAGAAAGGAGTCGGGCCCCCCTCCCAGCGTCTGCACAGCACTGACTGCAAGAAGCGCGCCAGTCAGGAAATTGATTTTAATACACCCACCTTCCAGGTAATTGCCGTTTAATGCTCCCACCCTCTCTCCCGGTAACTGATTTTATGCTCCCAACCTCCAGGTATCTGATTTTATGCTCCCACCCTCCAGGTAACTGATTTTATTCTCCCACCCTCCCTCCCTCCAGGTAACTGATTTTATGCTCCCACCCTCCCTCCCTCCCTCCCTCCCTCCAGGTAACTGATTTTATGCTCCCACCCTCCCTCCCTCCAGGTAACTGATTTTATGCTCCCACCCTCCCTCCCTCCAGGTAACTGATTTTATGCTCCCACCCTCCAGGTAACTGATTTTATGCTCCCACCCTCCCTCCCTCCAAGTAACTGATTTTATGCTCCCACCCACCCTCCCTCCAGGTAACTGATTTTATGCTCCCACCCACCCTCCCTCCAGGTAACTGATTTTATGCTCCCACCCACCCTCCCTCCCTCCCTCCCTCCAGGTAACTGATTTTTTGCTCCCACCCACCCTCCCTCCAGGTAACTGATTTTATGCTCCCACCCACCCTCCATCCAGGTAACTGATTTTATGCTCTCGCCCGCCCTCCCTCCAGGTAACTGATTTTATGCTCCCACCCTCCCTCCAGGTAATTGATTTTATGCTCCCACCCTCCCTCCCTCCAGGTAACTGATTTTATGCTCCCTCCCTCCAGGTAACCGATTTTATGCTCCCACCCTCCCTCCAGGTAACTGATTTTATGCTCCCACCTCCCCTCCCTCCAGGTAACTGATTTTAATGCTCCCACCCTCCCTCCCTCCCTCCCGGTAACTGATTTTAATGCTCCCACCCTCCCTCCCTCCCGGTAACTGATTTTAATGCTCCCACCCTCCCTCCAGGTAACTGATTTTAATGCTCCCACCCTCCCTCCAGGTAACTGATTTTAATGCTCCCACCCACCCTCCCTTCCTCCAGGTAACTGATTTTAATGCTCCCACCCAGGGGAGGACTGGCCCAGGGGGACAGGGGGCAATTGCCCCCCGGGCCGCCCGAATCTTAAGTAATTAGGGCCAGCTGTGGCTGCAGACATACCACAGGTGACAGGTTCGCAGTGGGGATCGCAACCTCGCGCGATATTTCCCGGCAAGTTAAAGTATCCAATCAGAGAAGGAGCTGAGGCGGCCGGCTGTGGTGTGCCCTTGTGCATGGCTGGGCCTGCGGTGGATGTGAGCGGCACAAATAGCTTAGGTCCTCTCCGGCCCGGTGGGTTGACCCTGCTTGACTCCGCCCCCCGCCTGGAGCCATTGCCGCCCGCAACGTGCTGCTGTGCCTGCGGTGTCATCGGAGTGAGCTGTCTCACTCTTCAGCTTTCTGTGCTGGGGGGGCTGGGGGCCTGGAGCTGTGGCTACGAGTGGCTGGCTGGCTGTCCTGGCTGGAGGAGTCGGACACTCTGGGGGCTGGGAGTCGGAGATGCCACCAATAGCTGCTTGCTGCTGTGGAGGAGGAGGAGGTTTAGGACTGAGAAGACAGGAGGATAGAGGTGGTCGGGTCCAGGTCGCCAGAGGAGAAGGTGGTTTTTATAAATTTTGTTTCTGTACTTCTTCTCCCTTCTTGTCACTGAGTTAATCACAGTCTGCATGCTACTGCTGTCAAATTCAATTCTCTGCCCAGGCCAGTGCCCTCTGAGGTTTTTTTTGTGTGATAATCATCACCATTCTGACCCTGGCCTGAGGGGGAACGTTTTTTCTTCTTGTGGTGTGATTGGCGGCAGGGGAGGGGGGAGGCAGGCAGTTAGGCACTGTCAAATAGGTAGTTGGAGGGGGTGGTAGGTGTCAGACAAGTAGTTTGTATGGTGGGTGGGCAGCGTACGTTAAAAAGGGGCACTGGGAAAAAAGGGCGCAGGGTTTTAAACGATAAACATGGATAACGGTTAAAAATATAATGTACTATATTTCGTTTAAAAATAATGTTTTATAAAGTTATAAATCATTAAATAATGTGCATGAAATTGGCAATTGTGAAAACGTTAATCTTCCGTTTAAAAAGTGAAACGTATAATAATGTTTAAAAAAAAATAGTAAGTAACCCTCCCTGTACCTACCCCTAACCCCTAGACCCCCGTGTTGGTGCCTAAACCTAAGACCCCCCTGGTGGTGCCTAAACCTAAGACTCCCCTGATGGTGCCTAAACCTAAGACTCCCCTGGTGGTGCCTAAACCTAAGACCCCCCTGTTGGTGCCTAAACCTAAGACCCCCCTGGTGGTGCCTAAAACTAAGACTCCCCTGATGGTGCCTAAACCTAAGACTCCCCTGGTGGTGCCTAAACCTAAGACCCCCCTGTTGGTGCCTAAACCTAAGACCCCCCTGTTGGTGCCTAAACCTAAGACCCCCCTGTTGGTGCCTAAACCTAAGACCCCCCTGGTGGTGCCTAAACCTAAGACCCCCCTGTGATAAGCATTAATAACGTGTGAAAAAAAAATTGTGTTGTTTTTCGTTTAAAAATAATGTTTTAAAAAAGATTGTACTGTTTTTTGTTTAAAAATAATGTTTAAAAAATTAGAAATCATAAAATAATGTGTAATCATGAGAAGCAGTTATAAAACAGTAAAAGTCTCCGTGCGCCGCTTATAAAACGCTATTTTTCTCCGGCGCCCTTTTTTCCTGTCGGGCGCCCATTAAACCATATTTATTATGGGAGTGAATGGCGGCGCCCGATTTGTCCACTAGCCTCAGGCGCCTGAATTTACTGTTACCGGGTGGGCAGGAGTGGGGTTAGGCATCACCAGGTAGGTAGGTTTGTGTGTGTGTGTGTGTGTGTGTGGGGGGGGGGGGGTGTTGTTTAAAGGAGTTATCAGGCATTTTTAATTAAATAAGTGCTACTTACCCGGGGCTTCCTCCAGCCCCACGCTCCCAGCATGTCCCTCGCCGCAGCTCTGCAGTCAGCCATTCGCTGCTGCTGCCTCCCAGTCCCCGGCGATGGCACCAGTCCGACCTGGATGTCGGCCTGTACTGCGCCTGTGCGAGCAGCACTGTCAATCACCGCCACGTGGACCGGAGTGTACTGCGCAGGCGCAGTAGTTCTGCGTCTGCACAGTACGCTCTGGTCCATGTGGCGGTGATTGACAGCGCCGCTTGCACAGGCGCAGTCGACCTGACATCATCGCCGGGGGCTGGGAGGCAGCGGCAGCGAATAGCTGACTGCAGAGCTGCGGCAAGGGACATGCTGAGAGCTTGGGGCTGGACGAGCCCAGGGTAAGTAGCACTTATTTTCATAAAAAAAAAAAAAAAAAAGCCTGATAACTCCTTTAAGGTTAGGCATCAGACACAGACAGGTAGATTGTGCGGAGAAATGGGGTTAGGCATCAGGTACATAGTGTGTGTGTGGCTGGGGCTGTTAGTCATCACAATTTGAAGATTTGCACACAAGAAAGATATGGCTTTGGGCTGGGGATGCCGTGAAACGGGCCTCTAGTTTGTGTTGTCCCCCCAGGCCAAAAGGTCCCAGTCCTCCCCTGCTCCCACCCTCCAGGTAACTGATTTTAATGCTCCCACCCACCCTCCCTCCCTTCCTCCAGGTAACTGATTTTAATGTTCCCACCATCCAGGTAACTGATTTTAATGCTCCCACCCTCCAGGTAACTGCTTTTAATACTCCCACCCTCCAGGTAACTGATTTTAATACTCCCACCCTCCAGGTAACTGATTTTAATGCTCCCACCCTCCAGGTAACTGATTTTAATGCTCCCACCCTCCCTCCAGGTAACTGATTTTAATGCTCCCACCTTCCCTCCAGGTAACTGCTTTTAATGCACCCACCCTCCCTCCCTCCAGGTAATTGATTTTAATCCATCCATCCATCCATCCATCCTCCAGGTAATTGATTTGAATCCCCCCCCCCCCTCCCTCCAGGTAATTGATTTAAGGCCTCTTTTCCACTAACTGTTTCTAGGCAGTGAAATGCCTCTCAAACTCTCACAACTCGCTGCCTGGTAACTGCTCACTGCTGCCTGGCAACTGCTTGCTGAACACACAGCTCAACAGTTTGTGGAAAAGAGGCCTTAATACACCCACCCAGCCAGGGCCGGCGCTACTATTAAGGCAAAGGAGGCAGCTGCCCCAGGGCCCCAGAGCTTGTAGGGGCCCCCAGTGGCTACAAGAGGAAAAAAAAATTTGCAAATCGGCCTTATAGTTTTTGAGAAAAACGATTTTAAAGTTTCAAAGGGAAAAAAACACATTTAAAAACCTGCCGACTTTAATGGTTAATAGCAAATCCACCTTAAATGCTAGAAATCCTAAATTTGCAGGATATGTTAAGGCGATCATTAGGAATAAGAGGAAAAAACAATTTTTCAAAAAGACCTTATAGTTTTTGAGAAAATCGATTTTAAAGTTTAGAAGGAAAAAAGTATACTTTTAAATGCGGTAAATGTCACTTTTAGTAGCAAACCTAACGGTAGTGTAATTTTACATGCATCAAACGAAAGCGCAATAAATTTCCTGATGGGGTTTCCAGGGGGTCTATACGCAGCCGCAGCGCTTTGGCCAGGGATCGCTATACAGCCGCCATATGGCTGTATGAAGATCCCTGGCATTTTTTTCCTATTTTCCCAATTTTTTTTATGTTTAGAGTGTGGGAATTTTTTATTTTTTTTTAAATTATGTGGGGTCCCCCCCCTGAAACTTTGTAACCCCTTGTACCCCATGCAGGCTGGGATAGCCAGAATGTGGAGCTCTGACCGATTGGGATTTCACACCCTGACTATACCAGCTGCAAAAAAGGTCCCCTAATGCCGATTTTTGTTCCGGGGTATATGTTGGGGGGGGGCCCCCAGGTTTATTTTGCCCTGGGGCCCCATTGTTGCTTAAACCGGCCCTGCACCCAGCCTCCTGGTAATTGATTTCAATCCACCCTCCCTCCCTCCAGGTAATTGCTATCAGCCTACCCTCCCTCCCTCCAGGTAATTGATATAAGCTCACGCTCCCTCTAGGTAACTGCTATCAGCCCACCCTCCCTCCCTCTAGGTAACTGCTATCAGCCCACCCTCCCTCCCTCTAGGTAACTGCTATCAGCCCACCCTCCCTCCCTCTAGGTAACTGCTATCAGCCTACCCTTCCTCCCTCCAGGTAATTGATATAAGCTCACCCTCCCTCCAGGTAATTGCTATCAGCCCACCCTCCCTCCCTCTAGGTAATTGCTATCAGCCCACCCTCCCTCCCTCCAGGTAATTGATATCAGCCCACCCTAATGTCCTACCATATTATTATTATGTATTTATATAGCACTAACATCTTCTGCAGCACATTACAGAGTACACAGTCATCTCACTGACTGTCCTCTGGGGAGCTCACAATCTAATCCTACCATAGTCATAGTGTAATGTCCTACCATATTATTATTATGTATTTATATAGCACTGACATCTTCTGCAGCACATTACAGAGTACATAGTCATGTCACTGACTGTCCTCAGAGGAGCTCACAATCTAATCCTGCCATAGTCATAGTCTAATGTCCTACCATATTGTTATGTATTTATATAGCACTGACATCTTCTGCAGCACTTTACAGAGTACATAGTCATGTCACTGACTGTCCTCAGAGGGGCTCACAATCTAATCCATGTCATATGTATGGTAACTAGGACATTACTTTATATTAAAGGGGGACTCTATGCAAAGTTTTGCTGGGTAGCAGTGTTTCTTAATTACAATGCTGCTAAGTTCATGTACATTTGGCCCTATCCATGATACATCATGACCACGCCCACCTTCCGGTGCATGGTCATGCTCTTTTTTTCACCACAATCAAGGGATGTGTGGGCCCCAGGTTGAAATTTCTCTGGTGGGCCCCAAAGGGCCCAGTCTGTCCCTGATTCAGCCCCCTGAGTCAATACTTTGTAGAATCACCTTTTGCTGCAATTACAGCTGCCAGTCTTTTAGGGTATGTCTCTACCAGCTTTGCACATCTAGAGACTGAAATCCTTGCCCATTCTTCTTTGCAAAACAGCTCCAGCTCAGTCAGATTAGATGGACAGCGTTTGTGAACAGCAGTTTTCAGATCTTGCCACAGATTCTCGATTGGATTTAGATCTGGACTTTGGCTGGGCCATTCTAACACATAGATATGTTTTGTTTGAAACCATTCCATTGTTGCCCTGGCTTTATGTTTAGGGTCATTGTCCTGCTGGAAGGTGAACCTCCGCCCCACTCTCAAGTCTTTTGCAGTCTCCAAGAGGTTTTCTTCCAAGTTTGCCCTGTATTTGGCTCCATCCATCTTCCCATCAACTCTGACCAGCTTCCCTGTCCCTGCTGAAGAGATGCACCCGCCGAATATGATGCTGCCACCACCATATTTGACAGTGGGGATGGTGTGTTTAGAGTGATGTGCAGTGTTAGTTTTCCGCCACACATAGCGTTTTGCATTTTGGCCAAAAAGTTCAATTTTGGTCTCATCTGACCAGAGCACCTTCTTCCACATGGTTGCTGTGTCCCCCACATGGCTTGTGGCAAACTGCAAACGGGACTTCTTATGCTTTCTGTTAACAATGCCTTTCTTCTTGCCACTCTTCCATAAAGGCCAACTTTGTACAGTGCATGACTAATAGTTGTCCTATGGACAGAGTCTCCCACATGAGCTGTAGATCTCTGCAGGCTCGTCCAGAGTCACCATGGGCCTCTTGACTAGAGATGTCGCGAACCTCCGATTTTCGGTTCGCGGAAGGTTCGGTTCGCGTAAAAGTTTGCGAACCGCAATAGACTTCAATGGGGAGGCGAACTTTGAAAAATAGAAAAAATTATGCTGGCCACAAAAGTGATGGAATAGATGTTTCAAGGGATCTAACACCTGGAGGGGGGCATGGCGGAGTGGGATACATGCCCAAAGTCCCGGGGAAAAATCTGGATTTGACGCAAAGCAGCGTTTTAAGGGCAGAAATCACATTGAATGCTAAATTGCAGGCCTAACGTGCTTTCAAACATCTTGCATGGGTATACATCAATCAGGGAGTGTAATTAGAGTTCTGCTTCACACTGACACACCAAACTCACTGTGTAACGCACCGCAAACAGCTGTTTGCGTAGTGACGGCCGTGCTGGACTGGTGCGCAACATGGCCAGAGTGTAGGCCGTGGCGTTTTTCAAGCCCATATGGTCGCCGGGCTGTGGTAGCTCAATCATAGAACAACAGTGACTGTCCAGCTGATCAAATTTGGTCTGACCACAATGAAGCAACGACCTTATTATCTTTTGTGTGCCTCCCCCACCCGAGACACTCAAATAGCCGGCGGTCATTGCTTCATTGTGATACGCAAGCCCCTTCACCGCGGCAAGGTAATGATCACGAAGGGGGATGGGCACATGTACATGCCTTTTGTTTTTTTGTTGCAGCCGCCCGCAGTGCAGCCAGAAAAATTAGGCAGGCATGTACACGCACCAGAAAAATTAGTGTAGCGGCCGCTGCTAGCAGCGGCCTTAAAAATTCAGGAATCCGCCTAGAGTTCTGGACCCTGTTGGTGGTGGCGGAGAAGGCAAGCGGCCTGCAAGCAGAGATGCTGTTTGTGGGGACTGACTTAGTCTTCGGTCGTGCAGTAGCCCTCCGGGATCCATTCCTCATTCATTTTGATAAAGGTCAGGTACTGAACACTGTCGTGACTTAGGCGACTTCTCTTCTCAGTAACTATGCCTCCAGCTGCACTGAAGGTCCTTTCTGACAGGACACTTGCGGCAGGGCAAGAGAGCCTGCACAACCAGTAGTCCAAGGGTTCATCGTCGCTTTTCGCAGTGTCTACATCCGCACTCAAGGCCAGGTAGTCGGCTACCTGCCGGTCCAGGCGTTGGTGGAGGGTGGATCCGGAAGGACTATGGCGAGGAGTTGTACTAAAAAACGTCTGCATGTCCGACATCACCCTGAGATCGCTGGAGCATCCTGTCCTTGCCTGCGTGGACTTGGTAGGAGGAGGGTTACTGCCAGTGGTACCTTGATTGCGTTGTGCAGCCACATCACCCTTAAACGCATTGTAAAGCATCATCGACAGCTTGTTCTGCAACTGCTGCATCCTTTCGGCCTTGTGTTGAGTTGGTAACAGGTCCGCCACTTTGTGCCTGTACCGAGGGTCTAGTAGCGTGGCCACCCAGAACAGGTCATTCGCCTTGAGTTTTTTGATATGGGGGTCCCTCAACAGGCTGGACAACATGAAAGAGGACATCGGCACAAAGCTGGATGCAGACGTACTCTCCATCTCCTCTTGCTCTTCCTCAGTGACGGGATGCAACTCCTCTTCCTCCCCCCAGCCACGAACAATACCACGGGAACGTGGAGCAGCAGAAGCCCCCTGTGACGGCTGCCGCGGTTGTTCTTCTTCCGCCGCCTCTTCCTCCTCCACAGAAACACCTTCCTCCTCATCATCATCAGAGTCTGACTCCTCTCCTTCCCCACACGACTCCTCTTCTTCCTTCTCCTCCTCCTCCTCTCCCCTCTGTGCTGCCGCAGGTGTTGTGGAAACATCGGATTCGGGTGTAAATGGCTCCCACGACTCCTGCTGCCGTAACTTTTCTCGTTCACACTCCTCCACAGCTGTATCCACCACTCTACGCACGGCAAGCTCCAGGAAGTAGGTGTAGGGGATCAAGTCGCTGATGGTGCCCTCATCGTGACTCACCAGTTTGGTCACCTCCTCAAAGGGCTCCATGACCCTGCATGCATTTCGCATCAGTGTCCAGTTGTTGGGCCACAACATCCCCATCCTCCCAGATTGTGTCCTTGTACTGTAATGATACAGGTACTGGGTGACGGCTTTCTCCTGGTCTAGCAGGCGAGAGAACATCAGCAGGGTGGAATTCCAGAGAGTCGGGCTATCGCAAATCAGGCATCTTACCGGCAAATTGTTTCTATGCTGAATGTCTGCAAAGCGTGCCATGGGCTTGTAAGAGCGCCTGAAATGCCCACACAACTTCCTGGCCTGCTTCAGGACGTCCTCTAAGCCTGGGTACTTGGACACAAATCTTTGCACAACCAGATTCAGCACATGTGCCATGCAGGGTATGTGTGTCAGCTTTCCCAAATTCGACGCAGCAATGAGATTGCTGCCGTTGTCACACACCACGTTGCCGATCTCAAGCTTCTGCGGGGTCAGCCATTGCTCCACCTGTTTGTTAAGAGCAGCCAGGAGAGCTGCTCCAGTGTGACTCTCCGCTTTCAGGCAAGACATGTCTAACACTGCGTGACACCGTCGTACCTGGCATGCAGCATAGGCCCTGGGGTGCTGGGGCTGTGTAGCTGGAGAGGAGATCGCGGCACCAGCCAAGGAGGAGGAGGAGGATGACGACAGCGAAGCGGTGGTAGCAGGTGGAGAGGAGGTGGCTGGAGGCCTGCCTGCAAGCCATGGAGGTGTGACAAGTCAGTCCGCTGCGCAGCCATGTACTCCCTGCTTGCTGCCATCGGTAACCAGGTTGACCCAATGGGCTGTGTATGTAATGTAGTGGCCCTGCCCGTGCTTGGCAGACCAGGCATCTGTGGTCAGGTGGACCCTTGTCCCAACGCTGTGTGCCAGAGATGACACCATTTGCCTCTCAACTGCACGGTACAGTTTGGGTATGGCCTTTTGTGAAAAATAATTGTGGCCTGGTATCTTCCACTGCGGTGTACCAATGGCCACAAACTTACGGAAAGCCTCCGACTCCACCAGCTTGTATGGTAATAGCTGGCGAGCTAATAGTTCCGCCACGCCAGCTGTCAGACGTCGGGCAAGAGGGTGACAGGCAGATATTTGCTTCTTCCGCTCAAATACTTCCTTCACGGACAGCTGGGTACTGCTGTGGGCAGAGGAGAAGGAACCGCTGAAGGGAAGAGGTGGTGTGGAGGAGGGTGGCTGTGAAGGTGCAAGGGAGAAAGTGGATGAAGACGATGCACCTGAAGGAGGAAGAGGAGAAGGAGGGTGGCTTGTCTTTTGAGGGGTGCTGCTTTTCCTCAGGTGTTCTTGCCATAGCTGTTTGTGCCTTCTCTCCAGGTGCCTTCGTAAGGCACTTGTCCCTACGTGAGAGTTGGCCTTTCCACGGCTCAATTTTTGCTGGCAGAGACAACAGATGGCTTTGCTCCGATCTGAGACACACGCGTGAAAACATTTCTAAACCGCTGAGCCCCCCTGGGGTGATGGCGCTACGGTGGCATCAGCAGCTGACGTTGAAGGGCATGTTGGCTGGCCATAGCTGGCGATACATGGCGCCGGACACTGCCCCCAACTGTTTCTGAGGACGAGCTCCCTCTGCTTTTATCATGGAGTCGTCTCCTCCTACTCCTCTGTGACTCCTCCTCTGAACTGTCCCCCTGGTCATCTCCTCTACCGGGAACATATGTGGTATCCGTATAATCGTCATCATAATCCTCCTGGCCAGCTTCGCTTTCCTCAGACACCTCCTCAACTGCACCAACTTCAGGTGGTTCATCATCCCCCTCCTCACATGTTACGTCCGTACTATCGCCACCTAACTCAGACGTATGAGGTGGTGTACCTGCGCCTTGTTCTTGTTGTTGCAGTAGTGGGTGTGAATCATTGATTTCACCACCACCACCAAATAACTCCTGCGAAGTGTCAAATGCAGCAGATGTGGTGCTTGTTGTAGCGCTGGTGGCTGCGGGAGATGAGGTGTTCTGTGTTAAAAAGTCAAGCACGTCCTGATCTTGGGAAGTGATAGCACGTGCCTTCTTCTGAGCACTGTATTTTGGGCCAGGTCCGCACGAAATCACAGCAACACCACCTCGCACAGACCTGCCGGTGCCTGGTGGCCTTCCTCTGGGTCTGCCTCTACCTCTTCCTCTACCTGGTTTGTCCATTTTGTCCATCTCGGGGGGATGCTAGGTATATGCAGTGAGCTGGGTTCACTCAACACAACAGGTAGTTAGATGCAGTGAGCTGGGTTCACTGAACAGTAAAGGCACTTAGATGCAGTGAGGTGGGTTCACTGAACAATAAAGGTACTTAGATGCAGTGAGCTGGGTTCACTGAACACAACAGGTAATAAGATGCAGTGAGCTGGGTTCACTGAACAGTAAAGGTACTTAGATGCAGTGAGCTGGGTTCACTGAACACAACAGGTAGTAAGATGCAGTGAGCTGGGTTCACTGAACAGTAAAGGTACTTAGATGCAGTGAGCTGGGTTCACTGAACAGTAAAGGTACTTAGATGCAGTGAGGTGGGTTCACTGAACAATAAAGGTACTTAGATGCAGTGAGGTGGGTTCACTGAACAATAAAGGTACTCAGATGCAGTGAGCTGGGTTCACTGAATACAACAGGTAGTAAGATGCAGTGAGCTGGGTTCACTGAACAGTAAAGGTACTTAGATGCAGTGAGCTGGGTTCACTCAACACAACAGGTAGTTAGATGCAGTGAACTGGGTTCACTGAACAATAAAGGTACTTAGATGCGGTGAGCTGGGTTCACTGAACAATAAAGGTACTTAGATGCAGTGAGCTGGGTTCACTGAACACAACAGGTAGTAAGATGCAGTGAGCTGGGTTCACTGAACAATAAAGGTACTTAGATGCAGTGAGTTGGGTTCACTGAATACAACAGGTAGTAAGATGCAGTGAGCTGGGTTCACTGAACAGTAAAGGTACTTAGATGCAGTCAGCTGGGTTTACTGACCAGTAAAGGTACTTAGATGCAGTGAGGTGGGTTCACTGAACAATAAAGGTACTTAGATGCAGTGAGCTGGGTTCACTGAACAATAAAGGTACTTAGATGCAGTGAGCTGGGTTCACTGAACACAACAGGTAGTAAGATGCAGTGAGCTGGGTTCACTGAACAGTAAAGGTACTTAGATGCAGTGAGGTGGGTTCACTGAACACGACAGGTAGTTAGATGCAGTGAGCTGGGTTCACTCAACACAAAGCTAGGTATATGCAGCGATGAGGTGGGCTAAGTAAACACAACAGGTACTGGGTATATGCAGTACTGGGCAGTACAATGTGCAGCTCCCTGTCACACACACAGGTAGTCACTGAATGTGCTGGGCTGCTGGCAGTGGCACACACACTATCAATTAGCAAGGCTGTGCATGCAACAAAAGTGTCAGTTTGACACAAAGAAAAAATAAAAGTACAGGATGAGCTCTGAAAAGAGCTATTGAGGGGTGCTATAAAAGCAATAACAATCAGCCAGGAGCAAGCTAAGCAGCCAAGAACCTAACTAATCTGTCCCTAGAAGAACAAGTCTGCAGCAGCTGTCCCTAGTCTGTCTATAGCAGGCACACGAGTGAGGCTAATGGCCGCCGCAGCCTGCCTTATATAAGGGGGGTGGGGGGGTGGGGTTCCAGGGCTTAGTGTAGCCTGAATGGCTACAATGTGCCTGCTGACTGTGATGCAGAGGGTCAAAGTTGACCCTCATAGTGCATTATGGGCGAATCGAACTTCCGCAAAAGTTTGCCTGGTGCAGGGGAACGCGAACCCCCAAAGTTTGCCTGGAACCGTTCGCTACATCTCTACTCTTGACTGCATTTCTGATCAGCGCTCTCCTTGTTCGGCCTGTGAGTTTAGGTGGATGACTTTGTCTTGGTAGGTTTTACAGTTGTGCCATACTCCTTCCATTTCTGAATGATCGCTTAAACAGTGCTCCGTGGAATGTTCAAGGTTTTGGAAATCTTTTTGTAGCCTAAGCCTGCTTTAAATTTCTCAATAACTTGATCTCTGACCTGTCTTGGACCTGTCTTGTGTGTTCTTTGGACTTCACGGTGTTGTTGCTCCCAATATTCTCTTAGACAACCTCTGAGTAGAGTTGGGCCGAACCTCCGATTTTAGGTTCGCGAACCGGGTTCGCGAACTTCCGCGGAAGGTTCGGTTCGCGTTAAAGTTCGCGAACCGCAATAGACTTCAATGGGGATGCGAACTTTGAAAAAAAAAATTTATGCTGGCCACAAAAGTGATGGAAAAGATGTTTCAAGGGGTCTAACACCTGGAGGGGGGCATGGCGGAGTGGGATACACGCCAAAAGTCCCCGGGAAAAATCTGGATTTGACGCAAAGCAGCGTTTTAAGGGCAGAAATCATATTGAATGCTAAATGACAGGCCTAAAGTGCTTTAAAACATCTTGCATGTGTATACATCAATCAGGTAGTGTAATTAAGGTACTGCTTCACACTGACACACCAAACTGTTCACTGAACAGAACAGGTTTGCAGTGGCGGGTTCACTGAACAGAACAGGTATGCAGTGCCGGGTTCACTGAACAGAACAGGTATGCAGTGCTGGGTTCACTGAACAGAACAGGTATGCAGTGGCGGGTTCACTGAACAGAACAGGTATGCAGTGGCGGGTTCACTGAACAGAACAGGTATACAGTGGTGGGTTCACTGAACAGAACAGGTATGCAGTGGCGGGTTCACTGAACAGAACAGGTATACAGTGGCGGGTTCACTGAACAGAACAGGTATACAGTGGCGGGTTCACTGAACAGAACAGGTATGCAGTGGCGGGTTCACTGAACAGAACAGGTATGCAGTGGCGGGTTCACTGAACATTACAGGTATGCAGTGGCGGGTTCACTGAACAGAACAGGTATGCAGTGGTGGGTTCACAGAACAGGTATGCAGTGGTGGGTTCACAGAACAGGTATGCAGTGGTGGGTTCACAGTACAGGTATGCAGTGGTGGGTTCACAGAACAGGTATGCAGTGGTGGGTTCACAGAACAGGTATGCAGTGGTGGGTTCACAGTACAGGTATGCAGTGGTTA
The DNA here is from genome assembly GCF_040937935.1 of Hyperolius riggenbachi. Classification (NCBI taxonomy): domain Eukaryota; kingdom Metazoa; phylum Chordata; class Amphibia; order Anura; family Hyperoliidae; genus Hyperolius; species Hyperolius riggenbachi. The sequence goes on from NC_090651.1 coordinate 317,638,145, forward strand.
GTTCACAGAACAGGTATGCAGTGGTGGGTTCACAGTACAGGTATGCAGTGGTGGGTTCACAGAACAGGTATGCAGTGGTGGGTTCACAGAACAGGTATGCAGTGGTGGGTTCACAGAACAGGTATGCAGTGGTGGGTTCACAGAACAGGTATGCAGTGGTGGGTTCACAGAACAGGTATGCAGTGGTGGGTTCACAGAACAGGTATGCAGTGGTGGGTTCACAGTACAGGTATGCAGTGGTGGGTTCACAGAACAGGTATGCAGTGGTGGGTTCACAGTACAGGTATGCAGTGGTGGGTTCACAGAACAGGTATGCAGTGGTGGGTTCACAGAACAGGTATGCAGTGGTGGGTTCACAGAACAGGTATGCAGTGGTGGGTTCACAGAACAGGTATGCAGCCAGGGACAAGCTAAGCCTAACTAATCTTTCCCTATGAGAGAGAGTGTGCAGCAGCTCGCCCTACTCTCACTAATGCAGGCACACGAGTGACCGTAATGGTCGCCGCTGCCTGCCTTTTAGTAGGGGGGAGTGGCTCCAGGGGCTAGTGTAGCCTAATTGGCTACACTGTGCCTGCTGACTGTGATGTAGAGGGTCAAAGTTGACCCTCCATGGTGCATTATGGGGCGAACCGAACTTCCGCAAAGGTTCGCCTGCGGGACGCGAACGCGAACCACGGAAGTTCGCATGGAACCGTTCGCAGGCGAACCGTTCGGCCCAACTCTACCTCTGAGGCCATCACAGAGCAGCTGTTTTTGTACTGACATTAGATTACACACAGGTGCACTCTATTTAGTCATTAGCACTCATCAGGCAATGTCTATAGGCAACTGACTGCACTCAGATCAAAGGGGGACGAATAATTATGCACACACCACTTTGCAGTTATTTATTTGTAAAAAATGTTTGGAATCATGTATGATTTTCATTCCACTTCTCATGTGTACACCACTTTGTGTTGGTCTTTCATGTGGAATTCCAATAAAATTGATTCATGTTTGTGGCAGTAATATGACAAAATGTGGAAAACTTCAAGGGGGCCGAATACTTGTGCAACCCACTGTATTGGTATACAGTGGGTTTCACAAGTATTCGGCCCCCTTGAAGTTTTCCACATTTTGTCATATTACTGCCACAAACATGAATCAATTTTATTGGAATTCCACATGAAAGACCAACACAAAGTGTTTCATTTCCTTACCAAAGCTTTAGTATGGGGGTTGGCTGGATTTGTGGAGACCCAAACACAACTCACAAATAGTCAACATTTTTAACATGACTCTATAGTCTCTACATGCAAACTGTAGAAAATAATGATAGCTTAAAGTGTCCTAGAGACGGCAAGTAACAAAGATTTTTCACTTACCCGGGGCTTATTCCAGCCCCATAAGCACACCTGAGTCCCTCACTGTCCTCCCACGTGCCTCCATTCAGTGGCAATCAGCCCCGGTAACAGTCTTGGTCGCCTCAGTCGGGGTCTTCTGCGCATGCGCAGAAGACCATGACTGACACAAATAAGCCAGTTAGTGAGGCTGATTGCCACTGAACGGAGGCACGTGGGACAACAGAGAGGGACTCAGACATGCTTATGGGGCTGGAAGAAGCCCCGGGTAAGGGAGATCTTTGTTACGTGCTGTCACTCGTTTCCTTTAAGAAGGGCAGGTTGTCAAAGGCAAAATATCTGCAAACTTTCTTTTAACTTTTAACTGCATTAAAGTGAAATTCTATTTTAGTCAAAAATGTTATTTGCCATTCCTCAGTGGTACACAGATTATTTTGCAGCAGGAAAAAGGGTGCGGGACGAGGGTGGACAAAAAGGGCGCCGCCATAAACTTTAATGCAATCATCGTTAATACGGAAAAAAAAGTAGAAAAAAGGGCGCCGCGAAAACATTACAACATTATAGTTTTGGAAGTACTTATCGCTTTAGGAGCTTGCAACGTTGTAGTTTGTGTCATATTATTTTGTTTATATGTACAGATTTTATGTTATCAAAGATATTAACGTCTCTATGTGTAAAAGGGTCTTTCTGCAGAGGGAGTTGTTAGGGTTAGGCAACACCAGGGAGAGTGGTTAGGGTTAGGCACCACCCGGGCAGTGGTTAGTTTTAGGCAACACCAGGGGGGTGGTTAGGGTTAGGCATCACCAGGGGTTAGGGTTAGGCACCAATGGGGGGATAATTAGGGTTAGGCGCCACCAGGGGAGTGGTTCGTTTTAGGCACCCCCAGGGGAGGGTTCTGTGTGAGAGTAGTGTCGGGTTAAGCTGTTTTGTTGAATTACGTAACAATTTTTAAGGTTGTGCCATTTCATTATCAAGCCAAGCCCTTTTTTCACTACGCCCTTTTTTCATGCACGCGATTGTTTTGCATTTTTGTATTTTTTTTAATTCTCTCCATTTTAGTGTGCAGCTCGTTATAAATTAATAAAAGTGGCAGGAAGCTCAAATAATATTTTTTTTAACTATAGAAACAATGCTTATTTTGTGTAATCATTAAGAGTGAGGGCTAGAGGCCACTAATGTCCCTTAGTGTACCTAAGCTGAAGTTTGGGTGCAAAATCAAATACTTAAAATGGACCCAAATTAAAAATACAAGACTTCAGAAATAAAATCTATTTTTCTAACTTATAATAATAAATAGCAGGCTTTTGCATCGCCCGCTGTTTCCGCTCCTAACGTGATCATGTGCACCAAAGAGGGGAGATTAAGCTGTCAGCAGACATCTCCACTCAGTGATCAGGAACCATCCCGCTTGGTTCCTGATCACGTGATCACTATGACCGCCAGCGGATCATAGTGATCACCATTAGAGCTGCGGTGGTAGGGGGGAAAGAAGAGGATCCGCTCACCTTACTGATGTTCCCCCAGCGATCGGCGCTCCGCTCCACTCTGGCCGACATCCCCACTCGCTCTGACGTAAGTCCCGGGTCGCAGCTTGATGACGTCACCAAGCTGCGATCCGGAACTTAGCGGCAGTACGAGTGGGGATGCTGGTGAGAACGGAGGGGTCCACAGCGGCTCATCGCTGGAGCCTGGGAGTGTAACGATTGGTGTCAGCAACAAACAGATGTCTGGTTATTAGGTGATCTGCAGTATCACCAATAATCCAGACATTATACCTGATTATGTGATGATCTGCAGAATCACCAATAATGCAAGCAGGGTTGCTCGTAAACTACGCCAGCGCGAATCTACGCATCGTAGTACGCAACTACGCATCGTAGTTCGTAGGCGAAGTTTAAGAACTACACTTACGCATTTCCGCGTAGTCGTAGTCCTGCTATGCGTAGCTTCGCCCGCTACGCGTAGTTGACGTATGTATTGCGAAGTCAACTACGCGTGCGGTAACTGCATTTATATGGGTCATTGCGCATGCGCAGAAATGTTATTGCCCTTTATACGCATACAATTCCGCATTGGCTGTTGGAATGTATGCTTAAATTAGTTTGTGTATGCGCATAGTTAGCAGATTATTGCAGAAATGTTTCCGCATAAGGGCATAATCGGTCGCGTCAACTACGCTACGCAATATGTGAAGCTTGCGTATTTTAATGCGTAGTCTACGGTATGCTAACGTAGCGAAGTGGCTGATTTCGGAGCCGTAGTTCCAGCGTAGCGAAGTTGGCTGCCTACAACCATCCCTGAATGCAAGTATAGCAAGCAACAATGTGTTAGCTAATTGCAAGGTATGTGCTTGGTGCAACAGTAAGTACTGATAGGTTTAGCAACACCTCACCAGAGGAGCTGGTGGGTACTAACAGTACGGAGCCCCTCACCGGAGACGAGGGCTCCCTGGTGAGAGTAGAGTGGTCAGACTAATCGAGTCGGCAACAGACAGGCAGATCAGGTACAAAATCAGAAGGCAGAGGCAGAAGGTTAAACAGGCAGAGTCGGCAACGAGATCAGATGGGCAAAAGTACAGAAGCGTAAAGCAGAAGAGTAGTCAGAAACGAGCCAGAGTCATACACAGATAATATATAAATACAATCAATAATACTAACTAGAGATAGATGTATATCGCAAACACTGCATACATCTATCACAGCAGGAACCTGACTAGGTCTGAGTGCTAACACGAGGTATTCGCAACAGCAGACAAGGAGCAAGTGACAGCCAGCTCCTTTTATGCAGAGTACACTCTGCAGAGCCGCCCAGATGCCCAGCCAATCCGGCAGCTAGGCTGGAGTCAGTTAACCGGCGAGTCAGCTGACTCCCCGTCTAAATGCATAAAGGTCCTGCCGATGTGCGGCCGAAGAACCTGGCAGAGAGAGCGCGGCGGGGGCCGCCGCCAGCTGAGATGCGGAGGTGGTGGACATGTCGCTCTCCGTCACAGCGGTATCCCCGCCGCGTGTTACAGGGAGGTGAATAAAGGCTGCCTTCAATACGGGGGACACCTTGCCACACTAGGGAGACCATGCCCACCTAAACCCTAGCACGAATCTGGCTGCCTGACCCCCTCCCATACAAAATCGCCTGGTACTTAAGGGAAGTTAGGCAGACGGTCCCGAAAGGGTTAAAGTTTAACATTTCTTTTGTGTCCTGTAATTAGTCATAACTGTTGCTGATTCTTTTTCTTTTTCCTAATATTTGTGTGTTTTATCAATCTCTGTCTAGTGGGAACCCCTGGAAAATTGAACAAACGTGTCCTCTGGGTCATGGCAATTGCTTTCTTCCTTGTTCTGATCACATTTTCGTATGATTATCATTCCAATCTACACATCAGTGAATTTACAGAATTTATGAAAAATGGCAAACTGCTGAAAAGCACTGAAGATCTGTGTCCACCAGTAAAAAAGCCCAAACCTCTGACTGGCATGTGGAGTATCCATACTGGTGGACGTCTGGGTAACATCATGGGGCAGTACGCCACTCTTTATGGCCTAGCCAAGTTGAATGGCCATCAAGCCTATATTATACCTATTATGCATGACCGACTGTCAAAGATATTTAAGATAAGATTACCTGCGCTTCACCAGGAAATGTTTACCAAAATCAAATGGAATAGATATCCCCTGCATGATTGGATGTCTGAAGAGTACTATAACATTCAAAGGGACCATATCTATTTAATTGGCGCCCCATGTTCTTATACGTTCTACCACCATGTTAAGGATGAAATCCTCAGAGAATTTACATTCCATGACTTCATTAGAGAAGAGTCTTATGCCTACCTTGCCAAAGTACGTGGGGACAAGAAAAATGTCACGTTTGTTGGGGTACATGTTCGTAGAGGAGACTATGTCTCTGTCATGCCTAATTTATGGAAAGGGGTGGTTGCTGACAAAGGATATTTACAAAAGGCCACAGACTATTTCAGAAACAAGTATAAGAATCCACTTTTCATTGTGACCAGTAACGGGATGGATTGGTGTAAAGAGAACATAAATAATTCACGAGGAGATGTATACTTTGCTGGGGATGGTCAAGAAGGATCTCCAGTCCGGGACTTTGCTCTCCTGGCCCATTGTAACCACACCATCATGACTATAGGGACCTTTGGTATTTGGGCAAGTTACTTAGCAGGTGGGGAAACAATTTACTTAACAAACTACACACTACCGGACTCTCCATTTCATAATTATTTTAAGTATGAAGCTACTTTTCTCCCTGAATGGATTGGTATTCCTGCAGATCTTTCTCCTCTCCTAAATAAGACAAATCAGAAACAATAACTCCCCAACAAAGAAACTGGACTCATTTTAACTAAATACCAACTTTAAAATTGTTTAAAAAACTATTTGTTATGCTTGACTAAATGACCAAAGTGAACATAATGCGAAAAAAAAAAAAAAAAAAGAGTTTAACTTATCTGGGGCTTCTACCAACCCACTGCAGCTCGTGCCGGGACAAACCAATCCTCCAGTCCTGTGCAGTGACTCAGTTTCCTTTTTGGCTACTGAGCCAGCCTATGGCCACTGCACCTGCGTGGCCCTGGCTGCGTGCGTCCTCTATCACGCTCCTGTCGCCGGGAGAATCCTGCGCATGTACATTATGTGCGCAAGCACATTATGAGATTTTTCTCGTGATTTTTTTTTTCATGCGCAGGATGCTGCCGGCAACGGGAGCGTGGTCGAGGATGAGCAGGCGCAGTGGTCATCGACTGGCGCAGTCACCAAAACCGAAACTGGGTCGCTGCAGGGACCGGAGGATCGATTTGTCCTGGCGCGGGACGGGCACAGGTCGGCTGCAGGGGGCAGTAGAAGTCTCAGGTAAGTTAAACTTTTTTTTTTGTTTTCCTTTAAAGAGGAGCTTTTCCTGAATATAACTTTATAACTAAATATTGTAAAAAATAAGCAGTTTTAATCATTAACTATTCAGCAATGTTTTACGCTTACCTTAATCTGGATCAACAGGGATATGTGATGGAGAGGGCTGGTGTTGTACTCTTTGTTCTCTGGTTGAACTCGATGGACGTATATCTTTTTTCATCCAAAATAACTATGTAACTATATAACTATGTAACTTACTCTGATTTACATTTTTAAATGTATTTGTGTGATGCCAGCATCTTTTCTGCTGACAAGGTGAATCATTGTTGGATGTTTTTTTCACATCTGTATAGTGACCAGTAACATCAGTTGCACTCCCCAGAGTACTTTAGGGCAAAAGGCAGTGGTGTAGCTAAGAAGCGGTGGGCCCCAGTGCAAGTTTAGCATTGGGGCCGCCCAAGCATGCTATAGGTAATAATTGATACAACACACCAAAACCAATCAAGGACAACCACAGTGTCAGAGGTGCAAGAAGGGGATGGGAAACTGTGTGTTAATGATCACTATTATTCAAATCAACTACACCACTGGCAAAAGGATGTGTGACATCATTGCCTATGATAAACATCTCTGGGAGGGCAAAGTTGCATATGGCCATACATCAATATATAGATTTAAAAAGCATTTTTGAAGCAGAAGGCCAGAAGCCAGGTTTTTTTTTAACTTAAAAAATGGGTACAGTGGTTTGCAAGAGTATTCGGCCCCCTTGAAGTTTTCCACATTTTGTAACATTACTGCCGCAAATATGTATCAATTTTATTGAAATTCCATGTGAAAGACCAATACAAAGTAGTGTACATGTGAGAAGTGGAACGAAAATCATACATGATTCCATACATTTTTTTTTACAAATCAACAACTGCAAAGTGGTGTGTGCGTAATTATTCAGCCCCCTTTGGTCAATCAGTTGCCCATAGACATTGCCTGATGAGTGCTAATGACTAAATAGAGTGCACCTGTGTGTAATCTAATGTCAGTACAAATACAGCTGCTCTGTGACGGCCTCAGAGGTTGTCGTAGGGCTGGAACCCACAGGAGCGCTTTTGGCAGCGTTTTGGCAGCACTGCGATACGCTAGCAGTTTGCCAAAACGCTGGGCTAATGTTAATGGATGGGGCAACTTCCACAGGAGCGTTTGCGTTTCCCAGAAATGCAAACGCAGGACCTGCAGCATTTTGGGAGCGTTAGCGCTTCAATGTAAAGTATTGAAACGCTAGCAGAAACGCTCAGCAAAACCTAAACTGAGCGGTTTTGCTAGCGTTTTGCGGTTCAGCACACTGTAACAAAATGAAAAATAATTCACAGGACCAATCAGGATAAAAACGCAAAACGCAAAACACTAGGCACCCGCTGGGGAAAAAAATACAATGTTGCAAAACACGACCAAAAACGCGCATGAATCCGCTTGCAAACCGCTCAGACAAAACGCTAGCGGTTGCGTTTTGCATTTGCGGTTTTCAGTGGGTTCCAGGCCTAAGAGAATATTGGGAGCAACAACACAATGTCGTCCAAAGAACACACCAGTCAGATCAGGGATAAAGTTATTGAGAAATTTAAAGCAGGCTTAGGCTACAAAAAGATTTCCAAAGCCTTGAACATCTCACGGAGAACAGAGGCGCTATTCGTGACCTTGAGACTGTACTGTGTACTCCTATCTGTTTATTGCCTGAGGAAGCGGGAATGTACCCGTGGAACGCGTTGCGGTTCTGTTCATGGAGTATGTGAATAAATTGTCTTTATCTTAAGCGACAGCATCGAGTCTATTTCTGAGTGGCCGGTCCACCGCCGCCACCCGAAAATTTTAAACATTTTAGCATATTTTATCCTTTTGGCGCCTCTGTACATCTACTTGTCAAGATATCCACCCTTGGTGGTTGGAAGGGTGACAAACCCTCCTTTCCTTCTTCAGAGAGCGACATCTTAATCCTGAGTGGGGACAGGTCTAATCTCCCCACCTGCCTATATAGTGGTTGCCTAAATGGTAACCCATGTTTGTAAGTATAATACTTACTCCACACTAATTCTCCCTGATCCAATACATACTACACTATATTGGGCTCTCGGTTTCTCTGTTCTATCTTCCTTACAAGTTCACGGAGCACTGTTCAAGCGATCAATCAGAAATGGAAGGAGTATGGCACAACTGTAAACCTACCAAGACAAGGCCGTCCACCTAAACTCACAGGCCGAACAAAGAGAGCGCTGATCAGAAATGCAGTCAAGAGGCCCATGGTGACTCTGGACGAGCTGCAGAGATCTACAGCTCAGGTGGGGAATATGTCCATAGGACAACTATTAGTCATGCACTGCACAAAGTTGGCCTTTATGAAAGAGTGGCAAGAAGAAAGCCATTGTTAACAGAAAAGCATAAGAAGTCATGTTTGCAGTTTGCCACAAGCCATGTGGGGGACACAGCAAACATGTGGAAGAAGGTGCTCTGGTCAGATGAGACCAAAATGGAACTTATTGGCCAAAATGCAAAACGCTATGTGTGGTGGAAAACTAACACTGCACATCACTCAGAACACACCATCCCCACTGTCAAATATGGTGGTGACAGCATCATGCTCTGGGGGTGCTTCTCTTCAGCAGGGACAGGGAAGCTGGACAGAGTTGATCGGAAAATGGATAGAGCCAAATACAGGGCAATCATGAAAGAAAACCTCTTGGAGTCTGCAAAAGACTTGAGACTGGGGTGGAGGTTCACCTTCCAGTAGGACAACGACCCTAAACATAAAGCCAGGGCAACAATGGAATTGTTCAAAACAAAACATATTCATGTGTTAGAATGGCCCAGTCAAAGTCCAGATCTAAATCCAATCGAGAATCTGTGGCAAGATCTGAAAACTGCTGTTCACAAACGCTGTCCATCTAATCTGACTGAGCTGGAGCTGGGCAAAGGTTTCAGTCTCTAGATGTGCAAAGCTGGTAGAGACATACCTTAAAAGACTGGCAGCTGTAATTGCAGCAAAATGTGGTTCTACAAAGTATTGACTCAGGGGGCTGAATAATGACGCACACCCTACTTTGCAGTTATTGATTTGTAAAAAATGTTTGGAATCATGTATGATTTTCATTCCACTTCTCACGTGTACACCACTTTGTATTGGTCTTTCAAGTGGAATTCCAATAAAATTGATTCATGTTTGTGGCAGTAATGTGACAAAATGCAGAAAACTTCAAGGGGGCCGAATACTTTTGCAAACCACTGTATCTTGACAAAATGTATGTTGGGCTATTTAATGTGACTGGTGCTCTTTAAGTAAAAGTGCAGAAGAGCTGCTAAAAGTAGCCAATCCAATATTCTGCCACAAAACGAAAAAAAAAAAAAAAAACTGCTAATGAAAAAGAGAAATTGCATGAGTAAAAAAAACAAATACACAATCGAAGGGTGACGCAATAATGAGAAAATGCCCCCGATATCGCACTTGCGAGTGTGTAACCTGCCTAACAGAAAATGGTATAAATCTTTCCAGAATGGACAAAGACTCCCCATAAATTGTAGCGTGGGGGAGGGTAGAGCCTCTGCCAAAAGTAAAGCTGTGAAGGTCACAGGGGCAGGAAATGTGAGTGAATCTAACTTCATATGGGACATACACATAATGATTCAAAACTGACACAGATTTGGCTGGGGTTTTAATTAGGACACTGCTGTGCTCCAATGTGTAACACAGACGTGTAACTATGGGAGGGCAAGGGGGGACATACTGTATGCAGGGCCGTATTTGTACTTTTTACCGCCCAAGGCCCACTATCACTAGCTGCCCCCTGACAACAGTATACTAAACTCCCCCCCCCCCCCCCCAACATGGCAGGGTTCAGATTGTAGGCTCCTCTGAGGACAATTGGTGAAGTGATGGCTGGGATAAAATTATAAGATCCTCTGAGGACAGTTAGTGACATGATGGCAGGGATTAGATTGTAAGCTCCTTGGCACATTCAGTAAGAGACAGGCAGCTTGGAAATCCCTGTAAGTGCCCTTTGCTGCCCCTTCATCCCCTGATTGCCAGATCTGGCTGTTGGTAGCCACCCACCGCTATGTGCAAACTCTGTGTAGCAGAATAAATGTTCAGCAGGCTAACTGCTACTACCACCCTTCTGCCTCCAGCCCGCCCCTTGCTTTCCTGGTGCCCTAGGCCATGGCCTATGTGGCCTTGCCTGAAATCCGGCCATGACTGTATGTCCCCAGATGCAGCACTGTGAGGGCAATCAGCACTAGTCATGAGCGTAATAACCTAATCACGATGACGCAACATTTCATGTAATTCACGAAATTACAAATACGTCCGTAATCGGAAATTTGTGATTTCGCTAAATTTCCCGTTTAGCTCAATGAGTGTGAACTTTTTAGATTCGGTGATTACTAACTCTTGTGGCAACTATACAACTACGAGCGGCTTGGGAGCGGTGACGGGCAGAGACTTGAAACGCCGGCCGATGGATTTATGAGATATCCCCAACTTTTTTATGTATTTGGTACGCATTTTTTATTGGGGCTGAGTTGGCCATATTAAAAAAGCTGTTTTACACTATGGCAAGCGCACTTCCTCTTTCATGTTTGTAGATGCTGGATATTATGTAATATGCTTACTATCAAGAAGCCTGACGGTAAGCAGGGAACTAAGGGGGGAGTGAGTGTCCCCTCCCCTATACTGGTGGCAGAAACTCTGCACAGTGTGTGTGTGTATACACTAAAGGGTGTACTGTTCTGGAGATAGCTCGCTATGTTTGTTTATTTCCCCTCTCCCAGGCATATGGAACAATAGGAGGTTGTAACAGGACACATAACCGGAAACGCAGCTGTGACTTTGTTAACTATACAACTAGAACCCATATTAGGATGACAGATTGTAATTGATATATAGTGATGTAGCCAACATAAAATTTTCGATTCGCAAACAGAAACGCCAATTTTCTGCAAAAGTTTGCGAACAGGTGATTCGGGAGAGCCGCCATAGACTTCACTGGGCAGGCAAATTTTGAAACCTATATGGACTGTTTCTGACCACAAAAGTGATGGAAAAGTTGTTTCAAGGGCCTAACACCTGGACAGGGCTTGCCAGAGGGGGATCCATGGCAAAAGTCCCACCAAAAATTGTCGTGTTTTAATCTCTAAAGGGCAGGAATCACATTACATTCTGAAATTTGTGGAATTAAGTGCTTTAAAACGTCCAACATGCGTACACGGCGATAAGGTGGTGTAAGTGTTAGGTCCGATTCACACTGACAGATGAAACACACCGCAAACAACTACAAAGACCTTTAGTGATAATGTCAGGTGAGCAAATCATTGTTTTAGTTGACACCTCCAGGACATAAAAGTTAATCCTCTCAGCAGCAATCTTTATGTAGGGTTGTGTCATGGCCACCGTGCTTGGGCGCACTTTCCACGGTTTTCTGGCTCCTATGATTGGGCTGAGGAAGGTCAATAACAGTTAAGTGACAAAAAAAACCACTGATTCTGCACTGAGGCCTTAAGGTAGCCATACACTGGTTGATTTGCCATCAGATTCGACCAACAGATAGATCCCTCTCTGATCGAATCTGATCAGAGAGGGATCGTATGGCTACCTTTACTGCAAACAGATTGTGAACCGATTTCACCCTGAAACCGTTCACAATTTGTGGTGGTAGTGGTGCTGCCGCCGCTCCCCCCCCCCCCCCCCGCATACATTACCTGCTCCGCCGGCGCGACTGCCCCCGGTCACCGCTGCTCCGTCTCCGCTCTGGTCTGGTCTCCGGGTCCGGCATGCTTCACTTCCTCGCCCTCTACTGTTTAAACTTCCTGCCGGGCAGGAGGAAGTGAAGCATGCCGGACCCGGAGACCAGAGCGGAGACGGAGCAGCGGTGACCGGGGGCAGTCACGCCGGCGGAGCAGGTAATGTATTGCCGCTCTATTGCGTCGGCCGTCGGGCACTCGAACGCCGCTAGCGACGCGCTCCCTACCCGCGGGCGATCGACGGTAATTTTCCGCACGGAGCGATCGACGGGATCGGACGAAATAGATCGAAATTCAGCGTGTAGCGGGAACGATGTGACAGCAGATTCGATCCCAGTGATCGAATCTGCTGTCGATCGGCGGGGAATCGGCCTAGTGTATGGCCAGCTTTATAAAGGGAGCAGTAGTGGATACTAGATGCCAGTAGTGGTGGTGAAGGATTATTGGGTTATGGTCGATGCACTACTAGGACCAGCAGACCTCTCTCCAACAGCTAACATGTGCACTGGACACACAGAATTGCAATATAACAATAGCAAGAAAAAGAAAAACAGCCCTTAGAAAGGCGATTGATTTATCAAGTCGGTGCACTGCTAGGACCAGCAGACCTGTCTCCAACAACTAATAGGTGCACTGGACACATAGAATTGCAATATAACAATGGCAAGAAAAAGAAACACAGCCCTTGGAAGGGTGAACTACTGTAGCACTAAGCACTGACTGTACCTCTACAACAGCTAAAGTGAACTGTGTGGACACATTGAACAGCAATATCACAAGACTAAAACACAAAAACACAGTCTTTAGAGCTCGGGGGGTTATGTAGATGGTGAACTGTAGCAGCAAGAAACCTCACTGGGGACACAGAACACAGATATAGCTAACGCTTTCCCTATCTGCAGAAATGCTCTGTCCTTAGTCTCCTTCACAGAAGCCAAACACAGACTGCAAAATGGCTGCTGTGCTGGCTTTCTGATAGGTGGGCGGGGGTCCCGATGGGAGGGATAGCCGATTGTCTGCCATGTGGCTGCCTAGCCTAGAAGGCTGCCTAGCTCTTCTACTGACCATAGACCTTGCACGGGAAATCATCCAGAAGGGGTTACTAACCTCTGCTAGATAAACTCTTGGGCTGCCTTTGCCAAAAGCCATGTAGAGTATGTAAAAGGCTTGAGAATGGAAAACAATGAGTCACTGTATTTAGTTGGCTCAGTGTCCCTCTCTCGTCTTATCATGGTAACTTGCTATTGTCTTGTCATGATAGTTACCAGTTGTTTAACCAACTTTTTGACTCTGTGGTGCCTATTGTCTGTCTTAAAAAAAATTCCACATAACACATCTCATTAACAATACATATCATTAGCTTTTTCATAGTATTTGCTTAAAAGAAAAAAAATATTTTTATAGTGTTTCAAGTGTGTATAGTGTGTCAAGCCCATATTCGGGATAATGTCGGGGCATGAAGCATTTATCTGTTGTGTCCTGGTAGACAGTCTTTCCATCTGGCCACCACAAACAAATGGTTGATACCCCGACATAATCCCGAATGTGGGCTTTACTCGAAGTACCATTATAATTAGTCTGCCTCACTGGCTTCTGTAAACAGAAGGAGGATGTTGGATATTTCTGATTTATAGCAAATGAAGATAGTAGCAAAACAGTTTTTGTACCATATTAGTCAAACAAATTATGTAGGTAGAAAAAACTAAGTTTTTTAAAAGTAATACTTTTTAAAGGAACCCTGAACAACAGGTTAAAAAAACAAAATTTACACTTACCCGGGGCTTCCTCCAGCCCTCCGTAAGTCCCCTGGCGGCCTCCTGGCTCCTTCCCTGGTCCTGGTCCCAGTTACATGACGACTTCAGCCTGAAGTCGTCAGGTCTGCTTCCAGCTTTGGACCATCGAAGAATTACGCCGGCCCGCTACGCGTCATCACGCCAGCCGGCATCCTGCCCTGTTCAATTTTAGAGAACCGCACATGTATAGGACTCTCACAGAGTCCGGCGTGATTATGCGTAGCCGGCTGGTGTGATGACGCGATCGTCCACAGCGGGAAGTAGACCTGACGACTTCAGGCTGAAGTTGTCATGTAACCAGGACCAGGAAAGAAGCCAGAAAGGACCTCACAGGCTACGGAGGGCTGGAGGAAGCCACAGGTAAGTATGAATTCTATTTTTATAACATGCTCAGAGTCCCTTTAATGGCTGCTGAGAGCTTTCTCACATGCACAGGGTTAACAGATGAAGTGTGAGGGAATTCCCCCTCTCCTCATGGTTCACTCTGCCGTCAGAATTGGCAACGGTGAAGTGTGAAAGAAATTTGAAGTTAGCTGATGTGTTTTTCTTCAGCTAACATCTAGAAATATGCCTGAAGAAGGGGACTAGATCCCAGAAAGTTTGCATAATTTAACTCTATCACTTAGCAATTAAAAGTGTAACGATCGGTGTAACACAGAGAGGATCTGATTACCGGTGATCTGCAGTATCACCGAGAATGCAGATATCTACCTGATTATCGATGATCTGCAGTATCACCGATAATCAGATATATCTCTAACCTCTGGACACCTGAGTAATATGAGTGTTTGGTGCAACCGTATACTTTGAGGAGAGCACCTGCGTAGAGGGTGCTAGGCAGTACGGGGTACTGCTTAGAGAACAGGTTCCTTCCACTGGTCTGATGCTCCCCAAGGGGCGGAGCCAGGCTGAGAGTGGGAAGGATCAGAGAGTGAGTGAAACCAATGGTGAAGTGTCACTGACTGGGCTGGGAACTATCTCCCAACAGGGAAGATAGTTCTCGAGGTCAGACAGGCCAGGTCGTTAACACACAGAAAGATAAAGTACAGAGACAGGAGACAGATGCGGAATCCTAAGACTAGCAGAGTTTGGCAACAGAGTATCAGATATAGCGAAGTACCTAATCAGAGATCAGAAGAGTGGTCAGGAAAGCAGAAGGTCATAACAAATAATCAACAATGCCTAGACTTGGGTGTGAGCTCCAAGATCATCAACACCCCGGAACTGGTCTAGATAATAATACAGATGGTAATAGGATTCCTAGACTAAGGTGTGAGCTCCTTGGTCATCAACACCTTGGAAACTGGTCTAGATAATAACACAGATAATAACAGGATTCCTAGACTAAGGTGTGAGCTCCTTGGTCATCAACACCTCGGAAACTGATCTAGATAATAACACAGATACTGACAGAAGGTCTAAGTGCTACCACGTAGTGATGGCAACACCAGACACCAGAGAAATGACCAGCACCCAGTATATATACCCCAGCGCTCTCCAGCGCCACCCTTAAGTGCTGGACCAATGAAAACTGCTGGAATTGTCAGCTGACCGGCTTGGTCAGCTGACGCCCTTCTGACTGTCATAAAGGCTCTGCCTCTCCGCGTGCGCGCGCATCCTCCTGGACCTGTGTGGACTATCAGTCCCAGCCACACCAGACATGTGTTGTAATGTTTCTGCTGTGTTGGATGCGGAACCAGCGGCACCGCTGTCCAAGCATGCGGCGGTTCCTCCGCGTTCAGCAGTACTGTCAGAATTATGCCTATGCGTGCCAACATCCGCGTCTGATGCGGAATCCGCCGCCTTGTTCATAAGGCATGCGGCGGATTCATCGCGCTCTGTCATGCCAGTGGATGCAGACCCATGCGCGCAACCTGCCGCGTTGGACGCGGAATCAGCCGCCTTGCTCTGAGTACTCGCGGCGGCTTTTCCGCGTTTTCTCACAGTACCCCCCCCCCCCCCGAGGAGTGGACTCCGGACAGCTCCTACCCGGCTTCCCAGGATGTAGGGCGTGGAACTCCTTCTTTAATTTATCCGCGTGCATGCGACACTCAGGTACCCATGTTCTCTCCTCAATACCATACCCTTTCCAGTGAACTAGATACTGCACTGAGTTCTGTACAACACGTGAGTCTAAAATCTTCTGTACTTCGTGCTCAGGTTGGTCATCTACCATCACAGGAGGAGGAGGAGTGGGACCTACATGAACTGCTGGTTTAAGCAGGGACACATGAAAGGATCTTACACCGCGCTGGCAGGAAGATCAATGGCATAAGTAACATTGTTGATCTTCCTGGTCACTGGAAAAGGGCCCACAAATCTGGGTCCTAACTTGGGCGAGGGCTGTTTCAGGGTCAAGTGACGCGTGGACACCCAGACCAAGTCTCCTGGTCGGAACTTCCACGTCTCTTGTCAGCTTGATCTTTCTGACTTTGAAAAGCCTTCTCCAAATTATTTTTCACGCTCCCTCAAATGTTCTTAAATGATTTTTGCCACACCTCCAAAGCTGGAAACGGAGTGGAAGCTACTGGCAGTGGGGAGAACTTAGGCAACTTTCCAGTTACCACCTGAAACAGTGAAAATCCAGAGGATGAGCTTTTCAAATTATTGTGTGCAAATTCTGCGAATGGCAAGAACTTGACCCAATCATTTTGCGCATCCGCAACATAACACCTCAAAAACTGTTCCAATGACTGATTCACTCTCTCAGTCTGACCATTGGTCTGTGGGTGGTAGCCCGATGAAAATGACAGTTCCATGCCCATTTGATGACAAAATGCCCTCCAGAATCTAGAAACAAATTGGACTCCCCGATCCGACACTATGTTTTCCGGGAATGCCATGTAGTCGGAAAACGTGGACGATAAAAAGATCGGCCAACTCCTGGGCCGAGGGGAGTCTTTTCAAGGGCACAAAATGGGCCATTTTGCTGAAACGGTCGACTACCACCCAAATGACCGACATGCCTTCAGACCTCGGAAGTTCACCCACAAAATCCATGGACAAATGGGTCCACGGCTCATTCGGGGTGGGCAAAGGCTGCAACGTTCCCACAGGTGCCAGACGGGAGGGTTTGCTTTTTGCACAAACTGCACACTCTCTAACATACTCCTTGCAATCCGTTGCCAGAGAAGGCCACCAAGCACATCTGGCAACCAGGTCCTGTGTTCTGGAGGCCCCCGGATGTCCAGCATTCTTGTGTGAGTGGAACATCTGTAAGATTTGGAGACGAAATGGCAGTGGTACAAACATAACCCCCTCCGGCTTTCCCTCAGGGACATCCTCCTGGAAGGGACTTAAAGTCTCTGTCCAGTCTTTCCAAGTCTCTGTGGCTGCCAACACAACTTTCTGTGGGATAATAGTCTCTGGGTCTGAGGGCTGTGCTGTCTCCGGTTCAAAACATCTGGACAGGGCATCCGATTTAATGTTTTTACCACCTTGGAGTGTACGTAATGATAAATCTAAATCTCGAGAAAAACAATGATCACCGATCCAGACGGGGGCTTAATATTTTAGCCCCCTCAATGTATTTCAAATTTTTGTGATCAGTGTAAACTGTAATCGTATGTTCTGCTCCTTCTAACCAATGACGCCATTCTTCAAAGGCCAGTTTAATGGCTAGGAGCTCCCTGCTGCCTATATCATAGGTTTTCTCTGCTGGTGAAAACCTACAAGAGAAATAGGCACACGAATGTAATCTTCCCTGCAACCCAGAGCGCTGAGACAGCACAGCCCCTACCCCGACCTCCGAGGCATCCACCTCCACAAAAAAGAGATAAGAGGTGTCAACGTGTCTCAAAATGGGTGCAGAGCAAAACAATTCTTTCAAAGTGGAGAAAGCAGCCAGGGCTTCGGGGGACCAGTGGTTGGTATCTGCCCCTTTCTTTGTGAGACTGGTGAGGGGTACTATGACTGTGGAGTACCCCTTTATGAACCTTCTATAGTAATTAGCGAATCCTAAAAATCTCTGGAGAGATTTTAGTCCCACTGGCTGAGGGCATTCCAGGACAGCAGAGACCTTGGCAGGGTCCATAGAAAGGCCCGAGGTGGAAATTATGTTCCCTGATAAAAGTGACGGATGTTGCCTCAAAAATGCATTTCTCCAATTTAGCATAAAGCATGTTCTGTCTTAGCTTGCTCAGAACAAATTTAACGTGAGCCCTGTGTTGGGTGAGGTTGTCTGAGAAAATAAGTATATCATCAAGGTATACCAGGACAAATTTACCCAACACTTCTCTGAATACTTCATTAATAAGTTCCTGAAAAACGGCCGGGGCGTTGCACAACCCGAAGGGCATCACCAGGTACTCGTAATGCCCGTCGGGTGTGTTAAAGGCCGTTTTCCTTTCATCGCCCTGTCTGATCCGCACCAGGTTGTATGCCCCTCGCAAGTCCAATTTCGAAAAGATCTTAGCGTAAGTGACCTGAGTGAATAAATCGTCTATCAAAGGCAATGGATAGCGATTTTTTACTGTGATCTTATTCAGACCTCGGTAATCAATGCATGGCCGAAGGCCTCCGTCTTTTTTCTTTACAAAAAAGAAGCCTGCTCCTGCAGGTGACCGGGAAGGGCGAATGAATCCCTTAGCTAAGTTTTCACGGATGTCCTCCTGCATGGCCACTTTTTCCGGCCCAGATAAATTGTAGAGATGACCTCTAGGGGGCATACAACCAGATCGGAGATCGATGGGACAATCGAAAGGGCGATGTGGAGGTAATTTATCGGCAGCCTTGGGACAGAACACATCTGAAAACTCGGAATACTGTTCCGAAACTCCCTCTAAATGAATCCTGGTCTGACCCAAGGTCACCTTCACTAAACAATGATGGAAACAATGGGCTGACCAGCTTGTTAGCTGACCAGTGGCCCAATTTATCTGAGGAGAGTGAAGGTGTAGCCACGGCATGCCAAGGATGACTGTGGAGGTTGTCATGTGTAACACAAAAAACTGCAATTTCTCTCTGTGCAGCACCCCTATAGTGACCTCCACCTCAGGTGTTTGAGACAGAGGATGGTTACGTTGCAGGGGGGAATCATCCACTGCCGTAACCTGGATGGGTGGTTTTACCGGGGTGAGCGGAATACCCAATTTCTTAGCAAATTCGTAATCCATAAAATTAGCCGCTGAGCCTGAATCAATGAAGGCCTCAGAGGCTTCAGATTTTTCTTCCCATGTAATCGTACAAGGAAGAAGTAACCGTTTATCCTCTAGGGGTAAGAGTCGTACGCCTAGGGTATTACCCCCAACTACTCCTAGGCAGTAGCGTTTCCTGACTTTTTAGGGCAATTCCACACTCTATGACCCCCCTCTGCACAATAAAGACACAACTGCTCAGAAATCCTGCGTCTTCGCTCCACTTGAGACAATCTGGACCGACCAATCTTCATTGGCTCGGGTGGAGGAGAAACGGAAGGAGGTGGGGTCACAGGAGGCGCAGCGCAGGGCACAATTTTAACATTGTTTTTACCCCGGGTCTGCCTTTGATAACGTAACCTGCGATCAATCCTAATGGCCGATGAAATGGCCTCATCGACGGTTCTAGGTTCAGGCTGACTTAACATTAGATCACAAACCTCATCTGATAACCCTGATAAGAAACAGTCTAAAAGGGCATAGGTGTCCCACCTGGCTGAAACTGACCACCTCCTAAATTCTGCAGCATACTCCTCGCCCGGACTCTTGCCTTGACTCAACAATTTGAGCTTCCGCTCAGAAGTCGAAGCAATGTCTGGATTGTCGTAAATTATTGCCATAGCTTTAAAAAATTCATCTACCGAGGTTAAGGCTAAATCTCCGGCGGGTAGATTGTACGCCCAGGTCTGAGAATCGCCTGATAATAGAGTCTTTATGAACGTGATCCTTTGGGCCATAGTTCCTGAGGATCTAGGTCTCAACTCAAAGTATGGCAACACTCTACTCCTAAAATTTCGGAAGTCAGATCTGTGACCAGAAAATTTTTCAGGTACAGGCATACGTATGTCTGTGCTAGGAGGGGATCGCACTTCATCCACAGCCATCTGGAGGGTTTGTAAAGACCCGGACAGAGCGTCAATTACTGCCCGGTGATTACCCAGCACTTTGTTGATGGTATCCACCGAAGTGGTAAGTGTGCCCAGACGGTCGGTGTGTGCGTCCATTTGCATTTTGGTCTGGCGTTCTGTAACGATCGGTGTAACACAGAGAGGATCTGATTACCTGTGATCTGCAGTATCACCGAGAATGCAGATATATACCCGATTGATGATCTGCAGTTTCACCGATAATCAGATATATCTCTAACCTCTGGACACCTGAGTAATATGAGTGTTTGGTGCAACCGTATACTTTGAGGAGAGCACCCGCGTAGAGGGTGCTAGGCAGTACGGGGTACTGCTTAGAGAACAGGTTCCTTCCACTGGTCTGATGCTCCCCAAGGGTCGGAGCCAGGCTGAGAGTGGGAAGGATCAGAGAGTGAGTGACACCAATGGTGAAGTGTCACTGACTGGGCTGGGAACTATCTCCCAACAGGGAAGATAGTTCTCGAGGTCGGACAGGCCAGGTCGTTAACACACAGAAAGATAAAGTACAGAGACAGGAGACAGATGCGGAATCCTAAGACTAGCAGAGTTTGGCAACAGAGTATCAGATATAGCGAAGTACCTAATCAGAGATCAGAAGAGTGGTCAGGAAAGCAGAAGGTCATAACAAATAATCAACAATGCCTAGACTTGGGTGTGAGCTCCAAGATCATCAACACCCCGGAACTGGTCTAGATAATAATACAGATGGTAATAGGATTCCTAGACTAAGGTGTGAGCTCCTTGGTCATCAACACCTTGGAAACTGGTCTAGATAATAACACAGATAATAACAGGATTCCTAGACTAAGGTGTGAGCTCCTTGGTCATCAACACCTCGGAAACTGATCTAGATAATAACACAGATACTGACAGAAGGTCTAAGTGCTACCACGTAGTGATGGCAACACCAGACACCAGAGAAATGACCAGCACCCAGTATATATACCCCAGCGCTCTCCAGCGCCACCCTTAAGTGCTGGACCAATGAAAACTGCTGGAATTGTCAGCTGACCAGCTTGGTCAGCTGACGCCCTTCTGACTGTCATAAAGGCTCTGCCTCTCCGCGTGCGCGCGCATCCTCCTGGACCTGTGTGGACTATCAGTCCCAGCCACACCAGACATGTGTTGTAATGTTTCTGCTGTGTTGGATGCGGAACCAGCGGCACCGCTGTCCAAGCATGCGGCGGTTCCTCCGCGTTCAGCAGTACTGTCAGAATTATGCCTATGCGTGCCAACATCCGCGTCTGATGCGGAATCCGCCGCCTTGTTCATAAGGCATGCGGCGGATTCATCTCGCCCTGTCATGCCAGTGGATGCAGACCCATGCGCGCAACCTGCCGCGTTGGACGCGGAATCAGCCGCCTTGCTCTGAGTACTCGCGGCGGCTTTTCCGCGTTTTCTCACAGTACCCCCCCCCCCCCCCGAGGAGTGGACTCCGGACAGCTCCTACCCGGCTTCCCAGGATGTAGGGCGTGGAACTCCTTCTTTAATTTATCCGCGTGCATGCGACACTCAGGTACCCATGTTCTCTCCTCAATACCATACCCTTTCCAGTGAACTAGATACTGCACTGAGTTCTGTACAACACGTGAGTCTAAAATCTTCTGTACTTCGTGCTCAGGTTGGTCATCTACCATCACAGGAGGAGGAGGAGTGGGACCTACATGAACTGCTGGTTTAAGCAGGGACACATGAAAGGATCTTACACCGCGCTGGCAGGAAGATCAATGGCATAAGTAACATTGTTGATCTTCCTGGTCACTGGAAAAGGGCCCACAAATCTGGGTCCTAACTTGGGCGAGGGCTGTTTCAGGGTCAAGTGACGCGTGGACACCCAGACCAAGTCTCCTGGTCGGAACTTCCACGTCTCTTGTCAGCTTGATCTTTCTGACTTTGAAAAGCCTTCTCCAAATTATTTTTCACGCTCCCTCAAATGTTCTTAAATGATTTTTGCCACACCTCCAAAGCTGGAAACGGAGTGGAAGCTACTGGCAGTGGGGAGAACTTAGGCAACTTTCCAGTTACCACCTGAAACAGTGAAAATCCAGAGGATGAGCTTTTCAAATTATTGTGTGCAAATTCTGCGAATGGCAAGAACTTGACCCAATCATTTTGCGCATCCGCAACATAACACCTCAAAAACTGTTCCAATGACTGATTCACTCTCTCAGTCTGACCATTGGTCTGTGGGTGGTAGCCCGATGAAAATGACAGTTCCATGCCCATTTGATGACAAAATGCCCTCCAGAATCTAGAAACAAATTGGACTCCCCGATCCGACACTATGTTTTCCGGGAATGCCATGTAGTCGGAAAACGTGGACGATAAAAAGATCGGCCAACTCCTGGGCCGAGGGGAGTCTTTTCAAGGGCACAAAATGGGCCATTTTGCTGAAACGGTCGACTACCACCCAAATGACCGACATGCCTTCAGACCTCGGAAGTTCACCCACAAAATCCATGGACAAATGGGTCCACGGCTCATTCGGGGTGGGCAAAGGCTGCAACGTTCCCACAGGTGCCAGACGGGAGGGTTTGCTTTTTGCACAAACTGCACACTCTCTAACATACTCCTTGCAATCCGTTGCCAGAGAAGGCCACCAAGCACATCTGGCAACCAGGTCCTGTGTTCTGGAGGCCCCCGGATGTCCAGCATTCTTGTGTGAGTGGAACATCTGTAAGATTTGGAGACGAAATGGCAGTGGTACAAACATAACCCCCTCCGGCTTTCCCTCAGGGACATCCTCCTGGAAGGGACTTAAAGTCTCTGTCCAGTCTTTCCAAGTCTCTGTGGCTGCCAACACAACTTTCTGTGGGATAATAGTCTCTGGGTCTGAGGGCTGTGCTGTCTCCGGTTCAAAACATCTGGACAGGGCATCCGATTTAATGTTTTTACCACCTTGGAGTGTACGTAATGATAAATCTAAATCTCGAGAAAAACAATGATCACCGATCCAGACGGGGGCTTAATATTTTAGCCCCCTCAATGTATTTCAAATTTTTGTGATCAGTGTAAACTGTAATCGTATGTTCTGCTCCTTCTAACCAATGACGCCATTCTTCAAAGGCCAGTTTAATGGCTAGGAGCTCCCTGCTGCCTATATCATAGTTTTTCTCTGCTGGTGAAAACCTACAAGAGAAATAGGCACACAAATGTAATCTTCCCTGCAACCCAGAGCGCTGAGACAGCACAGCCCCTACCCCGACCTCCGAGGCATCCACCTCCACAAAAAAGAGATAAGAGGTGTCAACGTGTCTCAAAATGGGTGCAGAGCAAAACAATTCTTTCAAAGTGGAGAAAGCAGCCAGGGCTTCGGGGGACCAGTGGTTGGTATCTGCCCCTTTCTTTGTGAGACTGGTGAGGGGTACTATGACTGTGGAGTACCCCTTTATGAACCTTCTATAGTAATTAGCGAATCCTAAAAATCTCTGGAGAGATTTTAGTCCCACTGGCTGAGGGCATTCCAGGACAGCAGAGACCTTGGCAGGGTCCATAGAAAGGCCCGAGGTGGAAATTATGTTCCCTGATAAAAGTGACGGATGTTGCCTCAAAAATGCATTTCTCCAATTTAGCATAAAGCATGTTCTGTCTTAGCTTGCTCAGAACAAATTTAACGTGAGCCCTGTGTTGGGTGAGGTTGTCTGAGAAAATAAGTATATCATCAAGGTATACCAGGACAAATTTACCCAACACTTCTCTGAATACTTCATTAATAAGTTCCTGAAAAACGGCCGGGGCGTTGCACAACCCGAAGGGCATCACCAGGTACTCGTAATGCCCGTCGGGTGTGTTAAAGGCCGTTTTCCTTTCATCGCCCTGTCTGATCCGCACCAGGTTGTATGCCCCTCGCAAGTCCAATTTCGAAAAGATCTTAGCGTAAGTGACCTGAGTGAATAAATCGTCTATCAAAGGCAATGGATAGCGATTTTTTACTGTGATCTTATTCAGACCTCGGTAATCAATGCATGGCCGAAGGCCTCCGTCTTTTTTCTTTACAAAAAAGAAGCCTGCTCCTGCAGGTGACCAGGAAGGGCGAATGAATCCCTTAGCTAAGTTTTCACGGATGTCCTCCTGCATGGCCACTTTTTCCGGCCCAGATAAATTGTAGAGATGACCTCTAGGGGGCATACAACCAGATCAGAGATCGATGGGACAATCGAAAGGGCGATGTGGAGGTAATTTATCGGCAGCCTTGGGACAGAACACATCTGAAAACTCGGAATACTGTTCCGAAACTCCCTCTAAATGAATCCTGGTCTGACCCAAGGTCACCTTCACTAAACAATGATGGAAACAATGGGCTGACCAGCTTGTTAGCTGACCAGTGGCCCAATTTATCTGAGGAGAGTGAAGGTGTAGCCACGGCATGCCAAGGATGACTGTGGAGGTTGTCATGTGTAACACAAAAAACTGCAATTTCTCTCTGTGCAGCACCCCTATAGTGACCTCCACCTCAGGTGTTTGAGACAGAGGATGGTTACGTTGCAGGGGGGAATCATCCACTGCCGTAACCTGGATGGGTGGTTTTACCGGGGTGAGCGGAATACCCAATTTCTTAGCAAATTCGTAATCCATAAAATTAGCCGCTGAGCCTGAATCAATGAAGGCCTCAGAGGCTTCAGATTTTTCTTCCCATGTAATCGTACAAGGAAGAAGTAACCGTTTATCCTCTAGGGGTAAGAGTCGTACGCCTAGGGTATTACCCCCAACTACTCCTAGGCAGTAGCGTTTCCTGACTTTTTAGGGCAATTCCACACTCTATGACCCCCCTCTGCACAATAAAGACACAACTGCTCAGAAATCCTGCGTCTTCGCTCCACTTGAGACAATCTGGACCGACCAATCTTCATTGGCTCGGGTGGAGGAGAAACGGAAGGAGGTGGGGTCACAGGAGGCGCAGCGCAGGGCACAATTTTAACATTGTTTTTACCCCGGGTCTGCCTTTGATAACGTAACCTGCGATCAATCCTAATGGCCGATGAAATGGCCTCATCGACGGTTCTAGGTTCAGGCTGACTTAACATTAGATCACAAACCTCATCTGATAACCCTGATAAGAAACAGTCTAAAAGGGCATAGGTGTCCCACCTGGCTGAAACTGACCACCTCCTAAATTCTGCAGCATACTCCTCGCCCGGACTCTTGCCTTGACTCAACAATTTGAGCTTCCGCTCAGAAGTCGAAGCAATGTCTGGATTGTCGTAAATTATTGCCATAGCTTTAAAAAATTCATCTACCGAGGTTAAGGCTAAATCTCCGGCGGGTAGATTGTACGCCCAGGTCTGAGAATCGCCTGATAATAGAGTCTTTATGAACGTGATCCTTTGGGCCATAGTTCCTGAGGATCTAGGTCTCAACTCAAAGTATGGCAACACTCTACTCCTAAAATTTCGGAAGTCAGATCTGTGACCAGAAAATTTTTCAGGTACAGGCATACGTATGTCTGTGCTAGGAGGGGATCGCACTTCATCCACAGCCATCTGGAGGGTTTGTAAAGACCCGGACAGAGCGTCAATTACTGCCCGGTGATTACCCAGCACTTTGTTGATGGTATCCACCGAAGTGGTAAGTGTGCCCAGACGGTCGGTGTGTGCGTCCATTTGCATTTTGGTCTGGCGTTCTGTAACGATCGGTGTAACACAGAGAGGATCTGATTACCTGTGATCTGCAGTATCACCGAGAATGCAGATATATACCCGATTGATGATCTGCAGTTTCACCGATAATCAGATATATCTCTAACCTCTGGACACCTGAGTAATATGAGTGTTTGGTGCAACCGTATACTTTGAGGAGAGCACCCGCGTAGAGGGTGCTAGGCAGTACGGGGTACTGCTTAGAGAACAGGTTCCTTCCACTGGTCTGATGCTCCCCAAGGGTCGGAGCCAGGCTGAGAGTGGGAAGGATCAGAGAGTGAGTGACACCAATGGTGAAGTGTCACTGACTGGGCTGGGAACTATCTCCCAACAGGGAAGATAGTTCTCGAGGTCGGACAGGCCAGGTCGTTAACACACAGAAAGATAAAGTACAGAGACAGGAGACAGATGCGGAATCCTAAGACTAGCAGAGTTTGGCAACAGAGTATCAGATATAGCGAAGTACCTAATCAGAGATCAGAAGAGTGGTCAGGAAAGCAGAAGGTCATAACAAATAATCAACAATGCCTAGACTTGGGTGTGAGCTCCAAGATCATCAACACCCCGGAACTGGTCTAGATAATAATACAGATGGTAATAGGATTCCTAGACTAAGGTGTGAGCTCCTTGGTCATCAACACCTTGGAAACTGGTCTAGATAATAACACAGATAATAACAGGATTCCTAGACTAAGGTGTGAGCTCCTTGGTCATCAACACCTCGGAAACTGATCTAGATAATAACACAGATACTGACAGAAGGTCTGAGTGCTACCACGTAGTGATCGCAATGCCAGACACCAGAGAAATGACCAGCACCCAGTATATATACCCCAGCGCTCTCCAGCGCCACCCCTAAGTGCTGGACCAATGAAAACTGCTGGAATTGTCAGCTGACCGGCTTGGTCAGCTGACGCCCTTCTGACTGTCATAAAGGCTCTGTCTCTCCACACGCGCGCGCTCGTCCTCCTGAACCTGTGTGGACTATCAGTCCCAGCCACACCAGACATGTGTTGTAATGTTTCTGCTGTGTTGGATGCGGAACCAGCCGCACCGCTGTCCAAGCATGCGGCGGTTCCTCCGCGTTCAGCAGTACTGTCAGAATTATGCCTATGCGTGCCAACATCCGCGTCTGACGCGGAATCCGCCGCCTTGTTCATAAGGCATGCGGCGGTCTCATCGCGCTCCATCATGCCAGTGGATGCAGACCCATGCGCGCAACCTGCCGCGTTGGACACGGAATCAGCCGCCTTGCTCTGAGTACTCGCGGCGGCTTTTCCGCGTTTTCTCACAAAAAGGTATTACTTTTAGAAAACTTTGTTCTTTCTACCTACATAGAAAATTAAGAAATCCTGTGGCACTCCATAGAAGAAAACAGCATATAAATGGTAAATAACTCATCACTGCTTCAATAGCTGCTGAAAGAAGAGAGGACGTTCTCATGTGCTAGGTAGGAAGAAAGAAATTCAATGTGGCAATGTAACGATTGGTGTAGTAAACAGAAGTCTGGTTATTGTGTGATCTGCAGTATCACTAATAAATCAGACACTATTCCTGATTATATGGTGATCTGCAGAATCACCAATAATGCAAGTATAGCTAACAAGGTAATAGCAAGTGTACAGTGCTTGGTGCAACAGTAATACTGATTAGTTTTGGCAGAACCTCACCAGAGGAGCTGGTGGGTACTATCAGTAAGGAACCTCACCAGTGACAAGGGCTCACTGGTGAGTAGAGTGGTCAGACAGATCGGTTTGGCAACAGACAGGAGGATACAGTACAGAATCGGCAGGCAGAAGGACAGAGGTATTTCAGGCAGAGTCAGCAACAGGATCAGATGGGCAAAAGTACAGAATCTCTTAGCGTAAGAGTAGTCAGAAGAGAGCCAGAGTCATACACAGATAATCAAGCAATAATAACAGTAGTAATAAGAATTCCTAGTCTTGTGTGAAATCCCTGGTTTCCTCCCAGATCAAAGCACACCGGAACTATCTAAGGTCTGAGTGCTCACACAAAGCATTCGCAACAGCAGACAGTTTGCAAGTGATTCTCGGAGGCTTAAGAAGCGGAGGAGACCCCTCGGCCACGCCCACACCATTCAGCCAATCCGAGCTGCCGAGAGTCTCCTCCGACGTCAGCTGACCGGCAGGTCAGCTGATGCGCCTCCTCCCCGCATAAAGGTCCCGTCTGTGCGCGCGCGCGCGTGACAAAGCCACCCTATGAGCCACTGACAATCTCCTCGCAATGCTAGACGCCGGAGAGACAGGGGAAATGCCTGACAGGGATACCGAAGCAGCTGCAGGGGCATCCTGGCTGCCCGCAGCTGCATCTCCACAGAATGTTACAGTACCCCCCCCCCCCCTTGAGGCGTGGACTCCGGACACGGTCTACCTGGCTTCTCAGGATGCGATTCATGAAACTTTTCCTTAAGTTCCTCCGCATGCATACGATGCCCTGGCACCCAAGATCTCTCCTCAGGCCCATACCCCTTCCAGTGAACAAGGTACTGTATGGAGTTCTGCACCCACCGAGAGTCTAAAATTTGCTCTATCTCAAACTCAGGTTCCCCATCAATCACCACGGGGTGGGGGGGGGAATCTACATGCACAGCAGGCTTCAACAGAGACACATGGAATGACTTCACACCTCTCATACTGGAAGGTAGGGAAATGACATATGTGACACTATTGATCTTTTTGGACATGGGGTGTGGACCTATAAATCTGGGACCCAACTTCGCAGAAGGCTGTTTCAAAGCCAAATGCCTGGTAGAAACCCACACCATATCACCTGGTGCAAAATCCCACTCCACAGAGCGTCTCTTATCTGCCTTTTTTTCTGGGTCTAAAAGGCCTTTCCTAGGTTTCTTTTGACCAAACTCCAAATCTCCTTCAATGTTCCCTGCCACTCTTCCAGGGCAGGAAAAGGAGATGACACTACAGGCAGTGGAGAGAACTTGGGCGATATCCCCGTTACTACCTGGAAGGAACGGGGAGAAACTTGAAGAGGTGTTCTTTAAGTTATTATGGGCAAACTCTGCGAATGGTAAAAATTTCACCCAGTCCAACTGAGCATCTGCCACATAGCACCTGAGGAACTGCTCAAGGGACTGGTTAACCCTCTCCGTTTGCCCATTAGTCTGTGGGTGGTAGCCGGAGGAAAATGATAGGTTAATACCTGAGTGATGACAGAACGCCCTCCAGAACTTGGAGACAAACTGGACTCCCCTGTCTGACACCACATTCTCCGGGATACCATGCAGCCGGAAAATGTGGTGAATGAAGAGTTCTGCCAGTTCTTGAGCAGAGGGGAGTCCGTCCAGCGAGATAAAATGGGCCATCTTACTGAACCTATCGACTACCACCCAGATGACTGTTTTCCCCTCTGATCTGGGCAGCTCACCCACAAAATCCATGGACAGATGGGTCCATGGTTGTTCAGGCACTGGTAGCGACTGTAGAGTACCCACAGGAGCACACCTGGATGGCTTACTCCTGGCACACAGAGCAATCTCCGACAAACTCTTTACAATCAGACACAATGGATGGCCACCAAACAACAAAACCCTGGATGCCCTGCATTCTTATGAGAATGGAATACATGAAGAATATTTAATCGGAACTGTAGTGGTACACAGAGAACTCCATCTGGTTTCCCTTCGGGAACCTCCTGCTGATAAGGTTTCAGAGTAGATGCCCAATCCTCCCAAGTCTCAGTAGCAGCAAGAACCACTTTCTCGGGGAGGATGCTTTCGGGAGTTGAAGGCTGTATCGTCTCGGGCTCGAAACATCTGGATAATGCATCAGCCTTGACGTTCTTACTACAAGGTTTGTAGGTAACAATGAATCTAAATCTCGTGAAAAACAGGGACCAACGGGCTTGTCTGGGACTGAGGCGTTTAGCCCCTTCAATATACTCTAAGTTCTTGTGATCCGTATAGACTGTGATAGTATGTTCAGCCCCTTCGAGCCAATGTCGCCATTCCTCAAATGCAAGTTTGATGGCCAACAGTTCTCGATTCCCAATATCATAATTTCTCTCAGCGGGGGAAAACTTCCTAGAGAAAAAAGCACAAGGGTGCAACCTGCCCTGCAGACCGGAGTGCTGAGACAATACAGCCCCAACCCCGATCTCTGAAGCATCCACCTCAACAATGAATGGGAGAGTAATGTCCACATGTCTTAAAATGGGGGCGGAGCAGAACAATTTTTTAAGTGATGAAAATGCAGATTGAGCTTCTACTGACCAATTGTATGTATCTGCCCCCTTTTTGGTAAGCTCAGTGAGAGGTGAAACCACAGAAGAAAATCCTTTGATAAACTTCCTGTAATAGTTAGCGAAGCCAAGAAATCGCTGGAGTGCCTTCAACCCTACAGGTTGGGGCCACTCCAGGACAGCAAAAACCTTCTTGGGGTCCATAGAGAGTCCTGCGGTGGAGATTATGTACCCCAGGAAGGGAACTTCAGAAACTTCGAATAGACTCTTCTCGAGTTTATCATACAAGGAATTTTGTCGTAGTTTCCTTAAAACATACTTCACATGTTCCCTGTGTTCAGCAATATTAGATGAGTGTAACATCCCCTATGATGGCGGCTGCGGGTACGCAGGATACCTCTGCAGCCGCCTTTGTTCTTGGTACTGAGGCCTCATCTGTTCCGCTGGCGTCTAGCATGCCAGGGACGGGACTGTCAGTTGCTCATAGGGTCGCTGTCTCACGCGCACGTGTGCGGAGACAGGACCTTTATGCTGGAAGAAGGCGCGTCAGCTGACCTGCTGGTCAGCTGACGTCAGAAGAGACTCACTGCGCCCGGATTGGCTGATTGGCAGGGGCGTGGCTTTGGGCTCTCCTCGCTGCTTCATAAGCGTTCTCTGCTCACTTGCAAACTGTGTGCTGTTGCGAATACGTCAGTGTTAGCGCTCAGACCTTAGAGTAGTTCCGGTGTGTTTTGATCTGGGAGGAAACCAGGGATTTCACACAAGACTAGGATTATTGCCTTATTGTATTATTGATATTCTGTGTACGACTCTGGCTTATCTCTGACTCTGATTCTGCTCTACGTTTCTGTACTTCTGCCCATCTGATCTTAGTTGCCGAACCTCTGCCTGAATCATTACTATTCTCTTGCCTTCTGATTTTGTACTGTACCTGCCTGTCTGTTGCTGTTATGATCATGTCTGCAGCGTTTACTGCTGGCTGCAGTGGTATTGTAACCCAAGCAGTTCTGATGTCATTACATGCATTTTCTTGCATAGTTTGGTTTGCACTTAAACTAGTTGCTGATTCCATCTGCAGTCACTCTGAAATTAATGACAGTTTAACATGCTCTTGTGTAAACAAACATTGTCTGCTGCAGTGGAGGGGCAGTCCCTTTCCTGCAGGCTGCATATCATTGTCTGCCTTTTCCTGCTATCAGCCTGTGATTAATTACCATTCACTTGTGGGAATCTGCAGGTCTGCTCCCATTGGATGACCTCAGTATAAAGAACTGCTTCCTGCAATGTCTCATGGGCTACCATAGTCTCAGATTCTATCTGTTACTCTGCTCGTGCCCCACCTCGTTCCTGGTCCGTGTGGACTGCGCTGACTCCTGCGAAGGGGTCAGCGAGTCCTCCTAGTTCTGCTCTTGTTCTAGAAGTTGTTACTTGCTTGTCTTGTGTCATATATTGGTTCATCGCCAATATATACGCATACTTGCGCATTTTGTTATTTTCCTTGAATTCGTGTTACGTTGATACATCAGTGTCGCTGATATATACGTACACGAACTGTTTATATCCTGTGTTCCGTTAGTCAGCGTTCCAGCACGCTGAGCTAGTTATCCTGTTCCTGGTCCTGTTTGTGGATTGCGTTCATCTCTGCGAAGAGATAGCGAATCCTTCTGAGTCCTGTTCCCTGTATTACTCCAGTCTTAGTCAGAGTTCCTGCTTGTGTCATATATCGGTTCATTGCCGATATATACATATGTTGGTCAGACGTTACGAATAGTTTCATTGATAGCTGTAATTGTAATACGCTAGGAAATCATACTTATTGTATATTTATCTGTGTTACGTTCATCTATCTTGATCCTGCTATTTTCTGACTATCCTGTCCTGTCTTTGTGAGGCACGCCATCGCCGCAACGCATTGGCTGCCTCATTCCAGTCTGTCTGGTTTTGGACGCTTGCTGTCGCTAAGTAGCCGCTAGCTAGCAAGCGTTCATTCTGTCTACTTGTTCTGATCTCCTCAGTCCTGGTTTATGCGCTCAGCGCTACTTTGCGCTGAGACGTTATTACGAAAGTGTTGTTTGTGGCTGTTCGGATCTGCACCGGCTCTGTGCACCACAATCTCCTATTGGAGTCAGTCCTCTCCTCCACTAAACTGGGGATATCCTGATCCCTTGTGCTGGTGTGTGTACCTCCTTCACGTCAGCTTATGTGTTGTATGCTGACTGTGGAGATTACACCTCCAAGCTTAACATTATGGTAGCCCCATTACTAATCCCCATTGTGGGGGGGGGGGGGGGGTTCCCAGCAAAAATGACACTGTTTGTTATGGTTCCTGTTCCTTTAAGAAATTTGAGAAGCTCAATTCTGAAACAGAAAATGAGTTTTTTTCTGAATGTACCAGGTTCCTGGCCAATCCCGAGCTCCAGGCTACTCCTGTTTCAACGTGGGCCCCCCAGCTAGTTTATGTTTTATTTAAGGGAAGATTGTTTCAGTGGGCCTACGATGTCTTGGATCATACCAATTTAAAAGAGAGACCACTGGAATTTCTAGCGTTTGTGATCCATAACTGGCTGCGCAAAACCGATTTGCCTAGCCCTTTTGATAAGCTCCTGGCAGCTTGTCAATCAGCTGCTCCTTCTACTGCCTACAAAAATAATCAGCAAGCAGATAATTGTTCTGATAACTTTTCTTCTGCTAAGGCAGCAGGGTCTAAAGCCAAACGTAAATGCTCCAAAAGAAAAGCGTTACAATCAGCGGAGTCGTTGCCCTTGGCGACTGCGCATCAGATCTGTAATGAGACTCCGCCAGTAGCAGATAATGAAATTCAGTCACCATTCAGGGGAGTCAAATGGACCTATGAAACTACTAATGAACTTTCATTGCTAGCCAGGGAAAATAAAAGTTCTTGTTTAAATGAATTATCTGAATATGATTATGAAGATATATTACAGAGTATTGAACAGATCAATTTATTCGTGCAGCAAGGGAAATTTGCATACACTACAGTTCAACACTTGCTACAGGTATTGGAGATCCTTAGGAATAAGAAATCGGCCAATCACCTGCTAAATAACCCAATGTATGTTTCTGCCACTAACACATTTGCAAACTATGATCAGCCGGAATGCTCAGCTGTTAAATATGCATGGGATCCTCCATTTGAGAAAGGAGAGATGGAAGCCCTGGTCTATGAATGGAAGAAAGATGCAAGTTCATTTTGTCAGTTTTACAGTGCAAAAAGTGAGCTAGTATTGAATGCATGCATTAAGTCTGCCTATAACCTAATAAAAACTGGTGTGTGTGGGTATGACTTTGTGGCTCCATTGATCGATGTGTGGAGAATGATTCTGGACGATTTTTATGCGATTCAATCAGTTGATACCAGGGAAGACACACTGTCAAGTGGAGATTGTTCCACTTCCTCAGTTCCTGAGGACTCGCCTGCTTCAGCACCTTTGGCTGATTCAGCGAGTGATTCAGAGCTCCTTTTGTGTGAAATTGAAGTTCCTGTAATTCCACCCTGTACCATGGATAACTCAGTGTTACTTCCCAGTAAGACAGAAATTACTAATACTTCCTTAATCTTGCCCTGCACAAATTTCTCAGCAGAGGACCCAGAGGTCCTGCTGACTTCTGAGTCCAGCCTAGCCAGTACTCATGAGTCTTTGTTCAGTGAAACAGACACCAGAAAAATCTTGCCTGTCTCTGCAAACACTTCTGCAGAAATTACCTGTGTTAATAAAGTTCAACTCCTGTCTGATCCAGCAGATGCCAATAGATGCACTACATCAGTTTCTGAGTCCCAGCAATCCTGTCCAGAAATCTCAGAACCCCAGCATCTGATTTTTCCAATTTCACAATTGAATGGTGATTTAGATGCGCAAACATTGTGTTTTGATCTTCCTGTTTCTACACCTCACTCTAGTTTCATGAATAACTCAGAGCGTCTGCTATGTGAGTCCGAAATCGCAGAATTATTACCGTGTTCAGAAAATGTTCCAGTGAACTTGCCCTGTACCATGAATTGTGCAGTAGATCTCTCCAATGAAACTCAGGTCACAGAATCATTATGCTGTCCAGCAGGTGCTTCCATGGTTTTGCCCTGCAGTGTAGACTGTTCGGTGATCCTGTCCAGTGAAGCTGTGGTCACAGAGTCTTATGCTTCACCCAGTACTTTGGATACTTCAAACCCTCTAGCAGAACAGTCTGAGGCACTGCTTACCTCAGTTGGTGTTGCAGTAATATTCACTTGTCTAGCAGCTGTTTTGGAATTACAGTCTGCTCTAATAAAACTTGATGAATTTCTGCCCAGCGAAGCAGAAGCCATTGAAATATTGTCCTCGTCAGCAAGTGTGTTAGATACCTTGCCCTGTACACAGTCTGATTTAACCAATGTTGTTGAGTCCCTCTCCAGTGTTGTAACAGCCGAGGAACTCCAGCCCTGTCCTCTGAATGTTTCAAAAGTCTTGCCCTGTAACATGGATAATTCTGACTCGCTGGAAAAAATAATAGAAATCTCAGAATTTCAGTCCGGGTTAATGAGTGTTTCTGAAACCCAGCCCTGTATCCTGGAAAATTCTGGTTCTCTGGCCGGTGTGGCAGAAGTTCCTGAGTCCCCTTCCTGTCCAGTGAGTTACTCAGTTTTGCCTAGTTCAGTGGGGATTGCTGCACTACTGACTTGTTTTGCAGCCCTTCATGAGCTCCAATCCA
This sequence comes from Hyperolius riggenbachi, assembly GCF_040937935.1. Taxonomy (NCBI): domain Eukaryota; kingdom Metazoa; phylum Chordata; class Amphibia; order Anura; family Hyperoliidae; genus Hyperolius; species Hyperolius riggenbachi. The sequence goes on from NC_090651.1 coordinate 317,672,537, forward strand.
GTGTATTTGATGAGTCTCTGTCTAGTCCAGAAGAAGTTATGGGAACCCTGTCTAGTTCGGTGCATACATCAGAAGATTTGTCCTGTCTTGTAAATGCCCCTTAACATGATTTGTTAATAACTTTGCTGGAATCAGAGACATCTAAGTCTGATCCTGCATTTTTTTGTGAGAATCCAGTAACTGTGAAGTCTAGTCATGATGATTTTTTTTTGCCCAGTCCTGGTTTCGGTCCTACCTTGACTGACTTTGAGGTTTGCAGTTCCTTGACATGCCCAGAAGTCTCTCTTGTGCCGGTGTGCCCAGATGTGCTTCGTATGCCAGAGTGCCCAAGTGTGTCTGTGTTGGCGTGCTCACACGCTTCCCTAGTGGAGACATGTTCTGATGTTGCCGGTTGGCCTGCATGCCCGGAGATGGTTCTGGTCCCTAAAAACCCTGATCTTGATGTTTGTCCTTGTGACCCTGACTCTAGAGTTGCCCTGGGTTCCATAGGGGTTCTTGATGGTTCTCCATGTGAGCCTAAGGGGCGTTCTGACCTGTGGGGATCTCTTTGGAGCTTCCAAGTGTTCTGGGAGATCTCTGAGGAAACTTGTCCTGGTACCTTGGACTGGTTCAACGGTGGGTTTTGTGTTGGTGGGGACAGTTCCGGTGGGCATTGCAAAGGCTTTGGCGTTTTTGGACAGTCCCGGGAAGGCGGTGGGTATCGCTCAGAGAGTTTCTGGGGGCTTTTCTCTGGAAGTCGTGGTTCTGATGGGTATCACACTGAGGCTTGTGGTGCTGACGGGCATGGTTCTGTAGGTTCTGGTTCTGATGGGTCCAGTCTTGTGGGGACTGATTCTGGAATTTGGTCTTGCCGGGCTGTCCCGGTCATCATGAATTATCAGTCAGATTGTTTTGTTGGGAATTTCAGTTTCGAAAAGCGTCTGGTATCCGCTTTTAAGGGGGGGGGGGTAATGTTATGATCATGTCTGCAGCGTTTACTGCTGGCTGCAGTGGTATTGTAACCCAAGCAGTTCTGATGTCATTACATGCATTTTCTTGCATAGTTTGGTTTGCACTTAAACTAGTTGCTGATTCCATCTGCAGTCACTCTGAAATTAATGACAGTTTAACATGCTCTTGTGTAAACAAACATTGTCTGCTGCAGTGGAGGGGCAGTCCCTTTCCTGCAGGCTGCATATCATTGTCTGCCTTTTCCTGCTATCAGCCTGTGATTAATTACCATTCACTTGTGTGGGAATCTGCAGGTCTGCTCCCATTGGATGACCTCAGTATAAAGAACTGCTTCCTGCAGGGCCGGATTTACAGCTCAGGAGCCTATAGGCACAGAAGTTCTGGCGCCCTAAACCCCGCCCCTAAGTTTAAGCCACACCCCCAAACCATGTCCCCTTTTCATGGGAGTGTGGCTTCTTCCCTGCCATCTGAATAGCAGAGCAGTGGGGCACAAAATACCTATTGGAAGTCCAGGTGCTCTGGTCTCCTCTGCACTGCAGCCATTCAGCATGTAGCAATGTTCCTACAGAGGCTCCCAATGTAGCATTGCATGCATTCAGGACCCTGATGGAGGAACGCAGCTGCACGCTAAAAGGCAGGAGTGAAGAAGAGACAGGGAGACCTAGAGTCGGTGTTGGTATTCCTGCTCTGCTATTTAGATGGAGGGAGAGGTGAGGTCCCTTAGTCCCCAGGACCTTCTGCAGTCGCAGCGGTAGTGGGGGCTATGGTTACGCCATTGCCTGCCTGTGGCCCACAGGATACCTGCCCGTTATAATGCCCGACTGTGGCCTAGACAACAAACCACTGCCCTGCCGTTATGAAGTACAGGGTGGTGCAGGGAAGACTGGCCCAGCTGCCTGTCAGGAACGTAAGTATGCAGGCAAACATTGGCTGGACTGTCCTCATGCGCCTCTTGCTCTTGTCCCTGCTGTGTCCTCTCCAGCTTTATTGAAGCCTGTATTGCCTTCACTTACACGAGTGTTAACCGTACAGCAGCAAATAAAAGTGACACAGGCTTTAATAAAGCCGCATTGGGCACACACAGCAGGGATTGAGCAAGAGGTGCACGGGGACCAGCGCCTGCCTGTAAACCTGTGCATGAGAAAAGTAGCAGGGCCGGTCTTTTGTGTGCCACCCTATATAAAGGCCACCTGTGGCCTAGACAAGATCCCCATAAAGCTTACACACCCCTGACTTAAGCCGTTAATCAGAGATGCTTATGGCAGCACCCGGCCTCCAACCTGCAAGCAATCCGCCCAGCGGATCTACTCTCTCCCAGAGATGCTGCTCCCCCAGTCGCCACGCACGTGCCACTCAACATCCCTCCATCTCGCCCCTCCTGCATAACAACACAGAGCCCAGCTCAGCTATGTTGCCCAAGAGGCTCAGGTCCTGATCTCTGAAGAGTGACGTCCATCAAAGGTGTGTGCGCACCTTAATTCCAGGACGACTCAGTCTCGACCCCCTGCCGCCCCCCGCGCACTTCTCCCAAGCAGCGCCTGGCCTAGTTAAAACCCTCCTCCCAGGCACACTGCGGCCTGGCCAATAACCATTCCATACCCAATCCCATCACCACATAAAGCATGCCTTTTTAACACTAAGGGATCATTTCCATTAGGGTTGAATCTGTTCCAAATCTGCAGCATTTCCCCACATGCGATTCAGAGGGAAAGCTGCCTATTCGATCAATGGGCTTGCACTCAGAATCGCATGCCGATGTGATTCTGCATAGCATGCTGAAGTTTCCTGCAGCATATATCTGAATCACTATAGCCTTTGCAGGGCTAAACGATTCAGTAGTGGAGTAGGTGCCATCTACGACGGATGCTGCGCCCTAATGGAAACAGGACCCAAAACACACAGTACACACTCACAGTATACACAAAAAGTATACATACAAACACAGTATAATTACACACACATACACAAAGTACACATACACTACACACATACACACACACACAGTAGACACACATGCACAAAGTACTCACACACATAGTACACACAAAGTACACACACATGCACAAACTGCACAAACTGCACACACACACACACACACACACACACACACACACACACACACACACACACACACACATAGTACACACACATGCCCAAAGTACTCACACACATAGTACACACACACACATACAAAGTACACACAGACAAAGTATACATACACACAGTACACACACATGCACAAACTACTCACACACATAGTACACACACATACAAAGTACACACAAAGTATACATACACACACATGTACAAACTACTCACACACATAGTACACACACACACACACACACATACAAACAGACACACAGTACACACACATGCACAAACTACACACACACACACACACACACACACACACACACACACACACACACACGCACACACACACACACACGCACACACACAAAGAAAGTACACACAGACAAAGTATACATACACACACACATACACACACACACACACAGTACACACACTTGCACATAGTACACACACGCACAAACTATATACACACACATGCACAAAGTACAAACACACATTACACATACATCTTGTCCTCCCTCCCCCACCTGACATTTAGGCAGCAAGTTAAAAGGGGGAAAAAAAAAACAACTTCACCACAGCCTTGTCAGGTCGCCTCTCCACAGCTGCTGTGAGTGATGCTATCACACTCCCTCTTCTCTCTTCGGCTCCAGCCTTTCAGGCAGCGGCGATCATCCACGGAGGCACATGTTCCCTTTCTGTAGCTCGGCTGACATCACTGCTGTGCTCTTGTACTCCTTTGCAGAGACCCCTGCTATGATGAAGGAGCGCTCCGGTCCATCCTCTCCCTCCCTGGCTGGCTCCTTCAGAGATAGTATACAGAAGCACTTATTTCCATCCCATCCTGCAGACAGCGAGTATGATAAGCGGCTTCATCCTCCTGCATTGGGGGTCCTTGCTTGATGATCTCATCAAGCGGGGACCTTAAAGACATAGCATAGAAGGACACTGCCGGTAAGGTACAGATCACAGCAGGCGCCAGCGGGCCAGGGAGTATGTTCCGCTGCCTGCATACTATCATCTGAGGGAGAGAGAGAGGAGCAACCGGAGCGCTCCTCCACAGCAGCAGATGCAGAAGGAGTGAAGCTTTTGCTGGCGGCAGCTGTAATTTATGTCGGCAGGGGTAGATTCATAGAGAGGAGAGCCGCCTCTCATCGGTATGGCGCCTGTAGGCACGTGCCTAGTGTGCCTTATGGTAAATCCGGCCCTGGCTTCCTGCAATGTCTCATGGGCTACCATAGTCTCAGATTCTATCTGTTACTCTGCTCGTGCCCCACCTCGTTCCTGGTCCGTGTGGACTGCGCTGACTCCTGCGAAGGGGTCAGCGAGTCCTCCTAGTTCTGCTCTTGTTCTAGAAGTTGTTACTTGCTTGTCTTGTGTCATATATTGGTTCATCGCCAATATATACGCATACTTGCGCATTTTGTTATTTTCCTTGAATTCGTGTTACGTTGATACATCAGTGTCGCTGATATATACGTACACGAACTGTTTATATCCTGTGTTCAGTTAGTCAGCGTTCCAGCACGCTGAGCTAGTTATCCTGTTCCTGGTCCTGTTTGTGGATTGCGTTCATCTCTGCGAAGAGATAGCGAATCCTTCTGAGTCCTGTTCCCTGTATTACTCCAGTCTTAGTCAGAGTTCCTGCTTGTGTCATATATCGGTTCATTGCCGATATATACATATGTTAGTCAGACGTTACGAATAGTTTCATTGATAGCTGTAATTGTAATACGCTAGGAAATCATACTTATTGTATATTTATCTGTGTTACGTTCATCTATCTTGATCCTGCTATTTTCTGACTATCCTGTCCTGTCTTTGTGAGGCACGCCATCGCCGCAACGCATTGGCTGCCTCATTCCAGTCTGTCTGGTTTTGGACGCTTGCTGTCGCTAAGTAGCCGCTAGCTAGCAAGCGTTCATTCTGTCTACTTGTTCTGATCTCCTCAGTCCTGGTTTATGCGCTCAGCGCTACTTTGCGCTGAGATGTTATTACGAAAGTGTTGTTTGTGGCTGTTCGGATCTGCACCGGCTCTGTGCACCACAATCTCCTATTGGAGTCAGTCCTCTCCTCCACTAAACTGGGGATATCCTGATCCCTTGTGCTGGTGTGTGTACCTCCTTCACGTCAGCTTATGTGTTGTATGCTGACTGTGAAGATTACACCTCCAAGCTTAACAGTTGCTGAACCTTGCCTGTCTGACCCTTCTACTCTCCAGTGAGCCCTTGTCACTGGAGAGGTGCTCTGATAGTACCCACCAGCCCCTCTGGTGAGGTCTAGCCAAACTATCTAGTTACTATTGTTGGTAGTACCCACCAGCTCCTGTGGTGGGGTCTAGCTAACTATTTAGTTACTGTTGCTGATAGCGCTCACCAGCCCCTCTGGTGTGGGCTCCTAGCTACCCAGCTTCTATCCTGGCTAGTACCCCCCAGCTCCTCTGGTGGGGCCTAGCACAAATTGGTTGCAGATAGTACCCACCAGCTCCACTGGTGAGGTTTAGTCAAACTATCTGCCATTTCCTCTGGTAGTTCTCTCCAGCCCCTCTGGTGAGATCTACCCTCTACAGTTGCACCAAACACTATTGTCACTACATCTCTGCTTTCTATACTTGCATTATTGGTGATACTGCAGATCACCACATAATCAGGTATAGAGTCTGCATTATTGGTGATTCTGCAGATCACACAATAATCAGACGTCTGTGTTGCTACACCAATACGTTATACAATTGTTACAGTCCCCTGCTTGACCCATGTCCTGAACCTGGTGGTGCAGAAGTTCCTGCGCATCTACCAGGGGATGGACAATCTGTTGGAAGCGGCTCGTAAAATTGTGCACAGTTTCCGCCGCTCAGCTGCTCCCGCAGCAAACCTGGCCTGCATGCAGCAGCGCGAAGGCCTGCCATGACCCTGCCTTGTCATCGATGTGCCAACTCGCTGGAATTCCACCCTGGCGATGTTGGAGCGGCTGGTTGAGCAGAGGAGGGCTGTCAACTACCACATCGATGAGGGCACTCTCGCCAGCACCACCAAACTCCAGCTCCTCTCCAACGTACAGTGGGGGCAGATGCAGCAGGTCTGCTTGGTATTGGCTCCCTTCCTGCAGGGAACCAACCTGGTCTGTGAGGAACGAGCATCCCTCTGCCAGTGGGTGCCCATTGTTTGTCTGCTGGACAGGGCCCTGGGTGATCGGCTGGATGTGGGAGAGGAGGCCCTGATCCAGCTGGAACAGAAGCCACCTGCGCAGTCCACTTCTGCGCAGGATTTTGAGTTGTTGGAGGAGAAGTTGGAGGTCCTGGACATTGCTGTTGAGGGGGAACAGCTGAGCGCTGCTGCAGTGGTGCAAGGGTGGAGAGAGGAGGAAGAGGCTCAGGGGCCAGAGGAGGAGGACAGCGAACCTGAGGCCACTGACCCTGATATCTCTGCTGGGTGGACCACCCTGTTCCCCATGGCAGCGCACATGCTGCGGTGTCTGCGCACAGACCCCAGGGTGAAGCAGATGCAAGCTCGGGAGGACGCCTGCATCAGCATGATACTGGAGTCACGGCTGAAGGGGAAGGTGGCTCAGTTCCTGCCTGCTGGAGACCCTGAGCAGCAAACAAGGGAGTTGCAGCAGATCCTTGTTCGGCGATTGGAGGAATTCTTCCCCTACTTACACCCCCTCTGTACCTGTCCAGCCAGCACAGCAGCCAGTGCCTGCAGCCAGCAGCAGCAGCAGCAGCATCAGGTGCCCAGGAGACCTGCTGTCCTTGACAAAGGCACTCTACATGACGGTAGAGCAGCCGAGAGAGGAGGTGCATGCAGCAGCATCCTCCTCTCAAAGTCACAGCCAGCACCTGACCCGGATGGTGGCCGACTACATGGGGTCCTTTAGTGGGCTTGACACCGGTGAGGAGCCTGTGGACCCCTTGGAGTACTGGGTCGAGCGCTTGAAGATCTGGAGTGAGCTGGCACAGTACGCCCTGGAAGTCCTGTCTTGCCCCCCTTTCAGCGTGCTGTCCGAGAGGTGATTCAGTGCGTCCGGTGGCGTGGTCACAGAAAAGCGCTCTCGTCTGTCCCCAGAGTCCGTGGGCAGAGTCACATTTTTGAAGATCAACCAGGCCTGGATTGAAGGCTTATTCCAGGCACCTGTTGTCGGTGAGAGGAGGACATGACGGTGCCTTGGAATTATTTTTTCACAATATCAACCTTCAGTCCCCTGCTAATTTGGCCTGGTTTGTCTGTAGGTGCTGTGTTACCACCGCTAGGTGCCATGACCCGTAACATTGCCTGCTGCCACACCTCACTCCTCCTCCTCCTGCTGTATTTAACCTCCTCCTGTCAGTGTTCCCACCGCCAGGGTCCACAGAATTATGCGCTGCTGCCATGCGCCACTAGCTATTACGCCACTACTATAGCTACATTTTGTTGTAAAAAAAAAAAAAAAAAAATATATATATATATATATATATATATATATATATATATATATTTCTGAGGTGTCTGGGTTGAAAACTGTGCTGTCCCAGTTGTGTATTGAACACAATGTGGGCTTCATGACTGCTGTCTGGAACCTCCTGCTGTTGGTGTTTATTTACAGCCGTGGTACCACCGCTAGGTACTGTGGCCCGTTACATTGCCTGCTGCCACACGTCACTCCTCCTCCTCCTCCTGCTGCTGCTGTATTTAACCTCCTGCTGTCTGTGTTCCCACCACCAGGGTCCACAGAATTATGTGCTGCTGCCATGCACCACTAGCTGTTACGCCACTACAATAGCTAAATTTTGTAAAAAAAAAACCATATATATTTCTGATGTGTCTGGGTTGAAAACTGTGCTGTCCCAGTTGTGTATTGTGTATTGGACACAATGCGGGCTTCACGACTGCTGTCCGGAACCTCCTGCTGTGCGGTGTTTATTATTACAGCAGTGGTACCAACGCTAGGTGCCATGGCCCGTTACATTGCCTGCTGCCACCCGTTACTTCTCCTCCTGCTGCGGCATTTAACCTCCTGCTGTCTGTGTTCCCGTCGCCAGGGTTCGCAGAATTATGCACTGCTGCCATGCGCCACTAGCTATTACGCTACAAATGTAGCTATGCTGTTGAAATTTTTTTTACAACAGTTGAGTTCTGTAAGGGAAAAAACATTATGTTGGGTACAAGAAGAAGAATATGAACACAACAAAACAACAACAAAAAAGATGGTGGTGAAGAAGAAGAATAAGAAGACGAATAGCCAGGTGAACAAGAAGAAGAACCAGGGAAGAAGAAGAACAAGAAGAACCAGGTAAAGAAGCAGAAGAAGCAGAAGAAGAACCAGGTGAAGAAAAAGAAGAAGAAGAACCAGGTGAAGAAGAAGAAGAAGAAGAACCAGGTGAAGAAAAAGAAGAAGAACCAGGTGAAGAAAAAGAAGAAGAACCAGGTGAAGAAGAAGAACCAGGTGAAGAAGAAGAATAAAAAGAGGAAGAAGAACCAGGTGAAAAAGAACCAGATGATGAAGAAGAAGAACCAGATGATGAAGAAGAAGAAGAAGAAGAAGAAGAAGATGAAGAACTAGTGTTATGATCATGTCTGCAGCATGTACTGCTGGCTGCAGTTTTACTGAAGACCAGCAGTTTTTGATGTCATTACATGCATTTGCTTGCATAGTTTGGGTTGCACACAAACTAGTTGCTGATTCCATCTGTAGTGGCTCTGCAGTTTTGGCCAGCTCAGGATTGAATAATTACCATTCACCTGTGTGGGAATCTGCATGTCTGCTCCCATTGGATGACCTCAGTATAAAGATCTGCTTCCTGGAGGGCTCCTCGGACTATCATAGTTTCAGATCAGTCTGTTACTCTGTCTGGCCCTCATCGCTCCTAGATCTCCTGAGGACTGCACTGACTCCTGCAAAGGGGTCAGTGAGTCCTAAGTCCTGTTCTGTTTATTCAGTAATTGTTACCTGCTAGTCTTGCATCATATATCGGTTCATCGCCAATATATACGCATACTAGCGTGTTTGTTGTGTTCCTTGTATTCGTGTTACGTTAATACATCAGTGTCGCTGATATATACGTACTCGAACTGTTTATTTCCTGTGTTCAGTCAGTCAGCTTTCAGCACATTTTGGATAGTTTGCGCGTATCGTGATCACCCGTGCTTAGCTAGTCAGTCCTGTTCCTGTTGCCTTGCATGGATTGCGCTCGCTTCTGCGTAGAAGTAGCGAATCCTTCCTAGTCCTGCTCCAGTTCTTAGTTAGTGTTCCTTGCTTATGTCATATATCGGTTTATCGCCGATATATACATATATGTCAGTTAGTCGTTTGTAGTTCATTGATAGCTGTAATCGTAATACGCTAGGAAATCATACCTATTGTATATTTGTGTATTACGTCTGCCTTCTTTGACTCTATTTCCCGACTATTCTGTCCTGTCTTTGTGAGGCACGCCACCGCTGCAATCGCATTGGCTGCCTCATTCCAGTCTGTCTTGTTATGGATGCTTGCTGTCACTTAAGCAGTGACTAGTTAAGCAAGCGTTCATTCTGTTACCTGTCCTGATCCTCTGAGTTACGGTTTATGCGCTCAGCGCTACCTTGCGCTGAGCCACTATAGTGGAAGGATTGTTTGTGGCTGTTCGGATCTACGCCTGCTCTGTGCGCCACATCTCCTGTTGGAGTCAGTCCTCTCCTCCACTAAACTGGGGATATCCTGGTTCCTTGTGCTAGCGTGTGTACCTCCTTCACGTCAGGATATACACCACGTGCTGACTGTGGAGAATATACCACCAAGCGTAACAACCAGATGATGATGAAGAAGAGCAACCAGATGATGATGATGAAGAAGAAGAAGAACCAGGTGAAGAAGAAGATGAAAAACCAAGTGAGGATGAACCAGAAGAAGAAGAACCAGGTGAAGAAGAAGAACCAGGTGCCAGTGAAGAAGAAGATGATGAAGATGATGGTGATGAAAGAAGATGGTAAAACAGAAAAAGAAGACAGTGAAGAAAAAGATGGAGAGAAGAAAAAGGTGAAGACGGTGAAGAAGAATAAACAAGTGCAAGAATGCAGAAAAAAAGTTTTTCATCAATTGTTTTTTTTTTAAATTACACCTATTTAATTGTGATTTACCTTTAAAAAAAATTGCTTTAAAGCCATCCGAATTCATGGTCACCACTATTACCCGAATTCAATTTTCGATCACGACTCAAATTCGAATCTAATTCTATGGTCGTGATCACGGGCGAATCCGAATTGGACCCGAATTCGAATGTACTCGAATCGAATTTCGGTACATTCAAGCATGACTGAAGCCAGATACTTACCTAAGGAGAGGGAAGGCTCTGGGTCCTATAAAGCCTTCCTGCTCCTCAGTGGTGCTCTCCGGGACGAATTTGAAGGTTCCCAAATGTGCGCACTCGAATTTGGCTGGATGACGCGGGGGGTTCGGATTCGGGGATGACGTCATTGGGCCAATCAGAAGAACCTGGTAACCCTAGCAACCAATCAGAGGAGGGGAGCCTGGCCCTCCCCTCCTCTATATAAGGCGGCGGCCATCTTGCGGAGCCACGTACTTGTGTGACTGTGCTGGTACTGAGAGTATCTCCAGTGCTGTGCTGCGTCTGAGCAAGTGCATTCTTGTGCTAAACCCAGCGTTTTGCATCCTATTCACCTCCTGAACACTTCTATTCAGGTTCAGACTGGGACACTAAGGGCCCACCAAGGAAGTTTCAGCCTGGGGCCCGCCCCCCTCTCCCCCCCCCCCCCCATTTTGGGCTCACATACACATGTACTCTAGAAATTTTGCATGATTTTATGGTAGGGAATAGATTTTGAGCACTTCTGAGGACAGTCTCTAATAGGGATATGTCCACACAGCAAAAATAAATGAGTGTCACCACGCACTGGAACATGGGCGTGGTCATGATGAGTCATGGGCAGACTTAAAAAAAAAAAACACAAAATAAGTAGCGGTGTTACTCACAGAGATTAGGTCTGACCAGATACATTTTAGATAAAATAATCAAGTAGTTACATGCCTCATGATAATTCATCAAGTAGTCAAATGGCAGCAGATTTTCAGACAAAATGCAATCAGATTGGCGGCAGATTTCCCCACAAAATGCAATCAAATTGGCGGCAGATACCCCCACAAAATGCAATGAGATTTGCGCAGATACCCCCACAAAATGCAATGAGATTGGCGGCAGATACCCCCACAAAATGCAATCAAATTGGCGGCAGATACTCCCACAAAATGCAATCAGATTGGCGGCAGATACCCCCACAAAATGCAATTAGATTGGCGGCAGATATTCCCACAAAATGCAATTAGATTGGCGGCAGATATTCCCACAAAATGCAATTAGATTGGCGGCAGATATTCCCACAAATTGCAATTAGATTGGCGGCAGATATCCCCACAAAATGCAATTAGATTGGCAGCGGGCATATTTGCACTGAGATGAGGCAGTGACAGACCTAAAGCCCGTTTTTTAAACGGGCTTTAGGTCACCAAGTAGGTACATAAAAAGTGCTGCGTGCATGAGGTAGAAAACGAGTGCAAACCGAAGAAAACCAAATGAATTAATGTGGGATAAGTAATTTCTATAGTTAGCAAAGTGGAGGGGATGGTGAGAAAAGAGGGAGGAAAAAATTGGAAATAGACAGCGTGAAACAAGCTGTCCAGAATAGGGTGACCCGGTCAAGTGGAGATACCTATGGTGGAAGTGAAAGAGCGCATGAGCCTGGAGCGAGGTTACCAAATTCTGAAGGGTAGGACAGCGCAGCTCCTAGATTGCCAGTGTTTCACCCAGTAACGGCGGGGCACGCTTGCGATTTATTCAAATCACAAACGCTGCAGTGAGAATGATCCCATAGTGATACATTGGCAAAGCACTGAAAAGCGCTCAAGTGTGGGCGGCACGATGGCGTAGTGGTTAGCACTCTCCCCTTGTAGCACTGGGTCTCCGGTTCAAATCCGAGCTGGAGCAGTATCTTTATGTTGTCCCCGTGTCTGTGTGGGTTTCCTCTGGGCACTCCCGTTTCCTCCAACATCCCAAAACCATACAGAGAAGTTAATTAACTTTCCCTTAACTTGGCCCTAGACCACTATAAATACACTACACGATACATACATAGACATAGGACTATGGTAGGGATTAGATTGTGAGCCCGGCTGAGGGACAGTTAAGTGACAAGACAATATACTCTGTAGAGCCCTGCCGAAGATGTGAACCAGCCCTGAGGACACAGAGTATATAAGGAGAAGGGAGAGTTCTAGAGAGGATGAAGCAAAGGTGGTGGTAGGAGGAGAAAAAGAGAAAGAATGAGAAAAGGGGGTGAGAGGAAGAAAGATGAGTGAGGAGGAAAGGATATAGATTGGGAGCAAGGAAAAGAGAAGGAGAGAGCACAGAAGAATAGAAAAGAGGGTGAAATTGAACGCAAGATGGGAGAGGAATCAAGACAAGTGTGGTCTGTGGAGGGGCTGAAAACAGGCAATAAATCTGGCAGGCTGGAATAATGCATTCCACAGAAGCTCTGTCATCTTATCTACATTGCAGCTGACTGTCTGTTTACTCACTCATCCCATGTCTCTTTCAAGTTTAAAAGCTCCGGTCCTGCTCAGTCCCTGGCTCAGCAGACACTGATCGCATCTTCAAATCTCCCGGCAGTGAGAAGAAGGCTGCGTCACTGGACAAGCAGCCGGGGAAATAGAGGGGGCAGGGCGGCACAACTGAGGACAACACAGTGCGCCCTGGTGCGTGGGTGAGGGGAAAAAATACAGCTATAAATAAAAAAAGTCTGCGGTATTGATGGGCCCCTCAAGAAAGGAAAGTTTAGGGGCCCTCGTGCAGCTGCATGGCCCTGCCGCCCTGATAGGAGAAATGGGGGCCCTCTCTGGTCATGTGACTGTGAGGTCACAGCTGTTAAAGGGAGCCCACCGAATTTTTCCTCGGTAGTTCGGTGGACCAGAACGAGCCTGCTTCTATTGTACTCTTACATAGATAGATAGTAATTTGATTGTTTGTAGTCAGCTAGTATAGTGTATACTGTGCTTGTGTGCTAGGCTAGTGTTAGTCTGTGTGCAGGCTAGGCCTGCTAGCCTAGGGCAGCCTTAGCCTACTACTAGCTTAGGTAGGTTAGGGATTCTAGTTAGTTGTGTACTAGTACTAGTTTAGTTAATTATTTAGTACTGCTGTAGTCTGTTAGTTTATTAGCTTCAGTACTGTGTTAGTTAGTTACTGACTGTGTACAGGCCAGCAAACATCCATTATGATCTGTGACAGTCATCTGCCCAACCCTATTGATTGATTGCGTCAGACCGTGTGTGACCGACGTATTGTCACTAACTGTCTGCTGCACGACTTAGTTATTGTGTAGTACACTTGGGATTTATTAGTTACCTGCGTACTACTACTACTACCCGTTCAGTTAATTTTTAGTGTGGGATTTTATTAGCTTCTGTACTGTGTAATAAATAATAGTTACATCACATGCCAGCATCCGTTGTGAGTGACCTGTGACTGTCATCTACCCGACCCTATTGATTGATTGCGTCTGACCGCGTGTGACCGACTTTAATTGTCATTAACTGTCTGCCGCACGACTTAGTTATTGTGTAGTACGCTAGGGATTTATTAGTTACCTGCATACTACTACTACTACTACTACTACTACTACTACTACTACTACCCATTCAATTAATTTTTTCTACTGTCTGTGATTTTATTAGTTTCTGTACTGTGTAATAATAATAAATAATAGTTACATCACAGGCCAGCGTCCGTTGTGACCTGTGACTGTCATCAATAGTTAGTTACTGACTGTGTACAGGCCAGCATCTGTTGTGAATGATCTGTGACAGACAGTCATCTGCCCGACCCTATTGATTGATTGCGTCTGACCGTGTGTGACCGACTTTAATTGTCAGTCTGCCGCACAACTTAGTTATTGTGTAGTACACTAGGGATTTATTAGTTACCTGCGTACTACTACTACTACTACTACCCGTTCAGTTAATTTTTCTACTTTTAGTCTGTGATTTTATTAGCTTCTGTACTGTGTAATAAATAATAGTTACATCACAGGCCAGCATCCGTTGTGACCTGTGACTGTCATCTGCGCGACCCTATTGATTGCGTCTGACCGTGAGTGACTGACTTTAATTGTCACTGTCCATCACACAAGTTAGTTAGTACTGTTGACTACACTACTGCTGTTAGTAGTACTACTACTTGTAACGATTGGTGTCAGCAATAACAAGGTTCTGATTATTTGGTGATCTGCAGTATCACCAATAATGCAGATACTATATCTGATTATATGGTGATCTGCAGAATCACCAATAATACAAATATAGCAACACAGAGAATATTGAGACCTTAGTCACACTTTATTGTAATGAGTGTAGTGATTGGTGCAAACAGTAAATACTGACAGATTTGACTATACCTCACCAGAGGAGCTGGTGGGTACTGTCAGTCCAGTGAGCACCTCACCAGTGACAAGGGCTCACTGGTGAGTAGAAAGGTCAGAGTAATCAAGTCGGTAAAAAACAGGCAGATGCAGTACAAAATCGGAAGGCAGAGAAGTAACGGTTAACAGGCAGAGTCGGGACTCGGCAGCAATATCAGATGGGCTAAAGTACAGAATCACTAAGCAGAGAGAGGTAACGATTTTCAGGCAGAGTCGGTAACAAGATCAGATGGGCAAAGGTACAGAATCACTAGAGAGTAAGAATAGTCATAAACAAGCCAGAGTCATAAACAGATAATAAACAATATAATGCACAAATCCTATCACTGTGTGAAATCCCCGGTTTCCTCCTGGATCAAAGCACACCGGATCTAACTAAGGTCTGAGCGCTAACACGTAGTGATCGCAACAGCAGACAAGTTGCGAGATATTCCTCCGGGCTTAAGAGCCCGAGGAGACCCTGAGGCACGCCCCCCTACGTCCAGCCAATCAGCAGCGACGGTCATCTGGCGTGACGTCAGCCGACCCGTAGGTCAGCTGATGCGCCTCCTCGCCGCATAAAGGTTGCGACGGTGCACGCGCGCACGAGTCAATGCGACCCTATGTGCAGATGATAGACCCGTCCTCGGCGTGCTAGACGCCCGAGGCACGGGAGCAGCGTTACCCAGTGAAATAGCGGCACCCGCGTCGGCAGCGTGGTTCGCCGCGGCTGCCTGCTCATTATTCATTACAGTACCTCCCCCCCTTGAGACGTGGACTCCGGATACGTCCTGCACGGCTTTCCGGATGTAGTTTATGAAACTCCTGTCTCAACTCCTCAGCATGCATGCGACGATCCGGTACCCAAGACCTCTCCTCAGGCCCATACCCCTTCCAATGAACCAAATATTGAACTGAGTTGCGTACCCAGCGAGAATCTAATATTTGCTCAATCTCATACTCAGGTTCACCATCAACAACCACGGGGGGGGGGGGGGAGGAATCCACATGCGCAGCCGGTTTTAACAAAGAGACATGAAAAGATTTTGTACCTCTCATACTAGCAGGCAATGCAATCACATGTCACATCATTGATCTTTTTGGAGACGGGATATGGGCCTACAAATCTGGGGCCCAATTTGGCCGAGGGTTGTTTCAACGCCAGACAGATCACTTCTTATCAGCTTGTCTTTTCTGGGTTAGAAAGGCCTTTTCCAGATTTCTTTTGACTATAGTCCAGATGTTCCTAAAAGATCTCTGTCAATCTTCCATCGCCGGAAGAGAAGAGGATACTACTGGTAAGGGGGAAAATTTAGGAGATCTCCCTGAAACCACCTGGAACGGAGAGAAGATTGAAGAGGTACTTTTTAGATTGTTATGCGCAAATTCCGCATACGGCAGGAATTTTGCCCATTCCAACTGAGCATCGACCACATAGCACCTAAGGAACTGTTCAAGTGACTGGTTGACCCTTTCGGTTTGCCCATTGGTCTGTGGGTGGTAGCCGGAGTAGAATGACAGATTCATTCCTAGATGATGACAAAACGCTCTCCAAAATCTGGACACGAATTGGACTCTCCTATCTGACACCACATTCTCTGGTATCCCATGCAACCGAAAAATGTGCTGGATTAAGAGATCAGCCAGTTCCTGAGCTGAGGGGAGTCCGTCCAGAGGAATAAAATGAGCCATTTTGCTGAACCTGACGACTACCACCCAGATAAGTTTTACCCTCAGATCTAGGAAGTTTGCCCACAAAGTCCATGGACAGATGGGTCCATGGTTGCTCAGGCACCGGCAATGACTGAAGCATGCCTACCGGAGCCTGTCTGGAAGGTTTATTTCTGGCGCAGACTGAACAATCTCTGACGAACTCCTTACAATCTGAGACCAGAGATGGCCATTAGATGCACCTAGCCAGCAAATCCTGCGTTCTAGCCACCCCAGGATGCCCTGCATTCTTATGTGCATGAAACAATTGTAAAAGTTGCAAACGAAAATGCAGTGGCACAAACAGAACTCCACCTGGTTTCCCCTCGGGAATGTCCTGTTGATAGGGACCCAAAGTAGACAACCAGTCCTCCCATGTGTCGGTGGCTGCTAAGACAACTTTGTCGGGCAGGATGTTCTCAGGGGTTGGTGGCTGTACTGTCTCGGGCTCAAAACATCTAGACAGGGCATCTGCCTTGATGTTTTTACTTCCTGGCTTGTTGGTAATGATGAATCTGAATCTCCAAAACAATAAAGACCATCGAGCCTGTTGGGGCTAAGTCTCTTGGCCCCCTCAATATATTCTAAATTCTTGTGGTCAGTATAGACCGTAATCGTATGTTCTGCCCCTTCGAGCCAATGGCGCCATTCCTCAAACGCGAGTTTGATGGCCAACAACTCTCGGTTTCCAATATCATAATTTTTCTCAGCAGGAGAAATCTTCAGAGAGAAAAATGCACATGGATGCAATCTGCCCTGAAGACCAGAGTGTTGAGACAGTACAGCCCCAACCCCAACCTCTGATGCATCCACCTCCACTATGAAAGGAAGAGTGACATCAACATGCCGAAAAATGGGGGCTGAACAAAACAATTTTTTCAATGATGAGAAGGCAGTATGCGCTTCAGCTAAACAATTATAAGTGTCTGCCCCCTTTTTTGGTAAGTTCTGTGAGAGGTGACACCACAGAAGAAAATCCCTTGATACATTTTCTATAATAGTTGGCAAAGCCAAGGAACCTCTGGAGTGCCTTCAGCCCTAAAGGTTGTGGCCACTCCAGCACAGTGGATACTTTATTGGGGTCCATGGAGAGTCCGGCAGTAGAAATGATGTAACCCAAAAAGGGGACCTCGGACACTTCAAAGAGACATTTCTCTATTTTAGCATATAAAGAGTTCTGCCTCAATTTCCTTAAGACAAATTTTACATGCTCCCTGTGTTCAGCCAAATTGGGTGAGAATATAAGTATGTTGTCCAGGTAAACCAGGATGACGTCTCTGAAGACCTCATTGATCAACTCCTGGAAGACGACGGGAGCATTACACAACCCGAAGGGCATGACCAGGTACTCGTAGTGCCCGTCGGGTGTGTTGAACGCCGTCTTCCATTCGTCATCCTCCCTTATGCGTACCAGGTTGTATGCTCCCTGTAGGTCGAGTTTGGAGAAGATACATGCATCAGTAACTGGGAAAACAAGTCATTGATTAAATGGAGTGGATAACGATTCTTTATAGTAATCTTGTTTAACCCTCTGTAATCAATACATGGCCGAAGCCCACCGTCCTTCTTCTTTACAAAAAAGAATCCTGCTCCGGCCGGAGACTTTGAAGGACGGATGAACCCTTTGGCCAAGTTTTCTTTAATGTAATCCTGCATAGCACGTTTTTCAGGACCGGGAAGGTTATATAAATGGCCTCTAGGGGGCATACAACCTGATCTTAACTCAATGGGACAGTCAAAGCTTCTATGTGGAGGAAGCTTGTCTGCCGCTTTAGGACAAAAGACATCAGTAAATTCAGTATATGGTGCG
This sequence comes from Hyperolius riggenbachi, assembly GCF_040937935.1. Lineage (NCBI taxonomy): Eukaryota > Metazoa > Chordata > Amphibia > Anura > Hyperoliidae > Hyperolius > Hyperolius riggenbachi. The sequence goes on from NC_090651.1 coordinate 317,690,522, forward strand.
GGCAATCCTTCCATTTGAACCTTGGTAACGCAAACAGCCACTTTCTCCAAACAATGATGATGACAGTAGGAGGACCAGCTTAAAAGCTGCCCTGAACCCCAGTCAATCTGAGGGGAATGCTTTTGCAACCATGGCATACCAAGGATCATGGTGGAAGTGGCCATCTTGAGCACAAAAAATTGTATTTGCTCCCTATGCAGCACCCCCACCTGACATAACAATACAGGAGTTTGGGACAGAGGTTGTTTTCCCTGAAGTGGAGAGTCATCCACTGCAATAACAAAAATCTGTCTGTCCAAAGAAACAAAGGGAACTCCTAACCTCATAGCGAAATCATAATCTATTAAATTGGCTGCTGAGCCCGAATCTATGAATGCCTGGGTGGACAAAACTCGGTCCTCCCAGGTAATAGAACACAGGAGAAGTAAACGATTCTCGTTTAGAGGTAACACAGGCTCGCCTAGGGTAGTGTAATGATCCGCTCAGCTGCCTGCGCAGGCAGGCAGCTTTTTGACCACTGTTCAGGTCTGCATTCTGCAGGTCTCTGGAAGAGAGACCTTTTGCCAGTTTTGCAGCTTGCTGCTGCTGAGGAGTTTGCATACGTTTTTCATGCAAATTGCCTAGCCACATCCTTTGTAGGCTTGCTCTATATATACCATGTGATTCCACAGTACGTCGCTGGTCATAAGGGTTTGTCCTGTGAAACACTCCTGGAGTGTCAGCCATGCTTATTGTTTGAAGATTAGCTTAGAGTAATTCCTGGGACTGCGCTAGGCATCCTTGCTAGAGCAGTCAAGATTGTATTATTTGTATTGCCTGTTCTGTCTCTCTTGCTGTACTTGGATCGCACTTGCTCTGGCGGAAAGAGCAGTGGATTCAGCTCGCTCTGTTTCTATACTTGGATCACACTCGCTCTGGCGGAAAGGGCAGTGGATCCTGCTAAAGCTATCTTGCTATACTTGGATCGCACTTGCTTTGGCGGAAAGAGCAGGGGATCCTGCAAGCTCTGTTGTCTTACTTGGATCGCACTCGCTCTGGCGGAAAGAGCGGTGGATCGCATCTCTCACTTATTCCTGTTTTCGTGTATCTGTCTTGTCTGATACGATCGCTTGCTGGAGGCTCGGTGAGGTAACCGTTAAGCAAGCGCTCGCGTCCTATGTTTCATGTTTGTCTGTCGGTGGTTAGTTAGGCGTGCTTGTCTCTGTTGTGCTTAATACGCAGAGATCGCGCAGTAAACGCGTTCGCTGTTGCGAATGAGTGCGGTGTTCGCGTTTAGTTAGCGTTTGTTATTTTCCTTATCTTCTCATTGTATTATTGCTGTGCCTTTGCTACTCTCATGCCCTGTCTTGCTTTAGCCTTTGTCACCTCTGGCAGTCGCCTCTCTTGCGATTGCATTCCTACTTCGTTTCTGCTGTTGTGTGTGCACCGTCGCGGGTTGGCGACTAGATTGGGGCACATACATACATTCTATCCCTGTGCTCATTCTCTTTCGCAATCGCTTCTCTTGCGATTGCGTTCTCACTTGGTTTCCTCTGTTGTGTGTCCGCCGTCGCAGGTTGGCGACTAGATTGGTGGACATACATACATTCCTCATCTGTGCTTATTCGGTCTTGTGTCGCTGTTAGCAACCGCCATCTCTGGCGATTGCCTTCTCACCTTATATTCCTGGTTGTGTGTTCATCGTCGCAGGGTGGCGACTAGATTGGTGAACACACATACCCTCTGTCGCTTTGATCTCTCTCTTTCAGGGCAATCTTGCCCTGCATTTCTTCCCTTCGTGCAATTTCTGTCTGGCGTCTGTGGCAGGGCAGAGGAGCTGTTCCTCTGCGCTCCACAGCTCCACCTGCCGACGGGAATTTCCCTCTACAGGTGCGTTGCACCTTTTGCTGGGTTCCCTCAAATTATACGCTTGTGGAGGATTTCCGCAGTGTCAGCACACGTCCTGTGCGCTGACCATGGAGAGAATTCCACAATCGTTACAGGTAGTACCTCTAGCTACACCTAGGCGGCAGAGTTGTCCGCCTTCTTGGGGCAATTCTGTACCACATAGCCCTTCTCCGCACAGTATAAGCAGAGCCTCTCTGTTCGTCTCCGATTTTTCTCTACCTCAGACAACTTGGAATGTCGGATCTGCATCGGCTCGTCCTGAGGAAGAGAAGGAGATGGAGAAGATGAGAATAATGGTGATAGGAACGGGTCTCCCCGCGAACCTACCTCGAGTTTGTCTTTGGTACCAAACCCGGCAATCTATTTTAATGGCTAATGAGATCGCATCATCTATAGTCTTGGGTTCCGGATGGCTTAAAGGGACACTTAAGTAAAAAAAAAAAAGAGTTTTACTCACCTGGGGCTTCCAATAGCCCCCTGCAGCTGTCTGGTGCGCTCGCCGTCTCCCTCCGATCCTCCCGGCCCCGCTGGCAGCCACTTCCTGTTTCGGTGACAGAAGCTGACAGGCTGGGGACGCGAGTGATTCTTTGCATTCCCAGACACATTAGCACCCTCTATGCTGCTATATGGTATATGACATATGCTATAGCAGCATAGATGGCGCTTTTGTGGCCAGGAACGCGAAGAATCACTCGTGTCTCCAGCCTGTCAGCTTCTGTCACCGAAACAGGAAGTGGCTGCCGGCAGGGCCAGGAGGATCGGAGGGAGACAGCGAGGGCACTGGACAGCTGCAGGGGGCTATTGGAAGCCCTAGGTGAGTAAAACTCATTTTTTTTTGTTTGACTTAAGTGTCCCTTTAACATAAGATCAGCCACTGCATCAGATAATCCTGTTAAAAAAACAATCCAATAAAGCAAACTGTCCCCATCTAGCTGACACAGTCCACCTTCTAAATTCTGCAGTGTATGTTTCAACGGTGTTATGCCCCTGCCTGAGAGTTTTAAGTTTCCTCTCAGCCGTAACTGCCAAATCGGGATCGTCATATATAATCGCCATAGTTTTAAAAAATTCCTGAACAGACGTTAAGGCTTTATGACCGGTAGGGAGACTGTAAGCCCATGTCTGCAAATCCCCAGATAATAGAGTTAATAAAAGTCACCCTCTGACCCTCAGACCCTGATGACATAGGTCGTAACTCAAAATACGAAAGGCAGCGATTTCTGAAATTCTGAAAGTCAGACCTGTGCCCTGAAAACTTTTCAGGGACAGGTATCCTGGGCTCCATAACAACAGGGGATGGCACTGGTGCATTAGTTGCCTAAAGGATGCGCACCACCTCAAACAACTGGTTGATCTGTGTCTGTTGAGCGTTAACCGTGTTGGTTAGGCCGTTAACGGCCGTGGTTAACAGTTCAACTTGACTGCACAGTGTCTCCATAGACATTTTTGGTCTGCTGTTCTGTAACAATTGGTGTCAGCAATAACAAGGTTCTGATTATTTGATGACCTGCAGTATCACCAATAATGCAGATACTATATCTGATTATATGGTGATCTGCAGAATCACCAATAATACAAATATAGCAACACAGAGAATATTGAGACCTTAGTCACACTTTATTGTAATGAGTGTAGTGATTGGTGCAAACAGTAAATACTGACAGATTTGACTATACCTCACCAGAGGAGCTGGTGGGTACTGTCAGTCCAGTGAGCACCTCACCAGTGACAAGGGCTCACTGGTGAGTAGAAAGGTCAGACTAATCGAGTCGGTAACAAACAGGCAGATACAGTACAAAATCGGAAGGCAGAGAAGTAACGGTTAACAGGCAGAGTCGGCAGCAATATCAGATGGGCTAAAGTACAGAATCACTAAGCAGAGAGAGGTAACGATTTTCAGGCAGAGTCGGTAACAAGATCAGATGGGCAAAGGTACAGAATCAGTAGAGAGTAAGAATAGTCATAAACAAGCCAGAGTCATAAACAGATAATAAACAATATAATGCACAAATCCTATCACTGTGTGAAATCCCCGGTTTCCTCCCAGATCAAAGCACACCGGATCTAACTAAGGTCTGAGCGCTAACACTTAGTGATCGCAACAGCAGACAAGTTGCGAGTGAATCCTCTGGGCTTAAGAGCCCGAGGAGACCCTGAGGCACGCCCCCCTACGTCCAGCCAATCAGCAGAGACGGACGTCTGGCGTGACGTCAGCCGACCCGTAGGTCAGCTGATGCGTCTCCTCGCCGCATAAAGGTCGTGACGGTGCACGCGCGCATGCGTCAATGTGACCCTATGTGCAGATGATAGACCCGTCCTCTGCGTGCTAGACGCCCGAGGCACGGGAGCAGCGTTACCCAGTGAAATAGCGGCATCCGCGGTGGCAGCGTGGTTCGCCGCGGCTGCCTGCTCATTATTCATTACACTACTACTATTTATTACTACTATTTAAATAGAAAAAGAAACTTTAATTTTTTGTTGTCACTCAACACCAGTCACCACCACCAGTCACCACCAAGTCACTACCAACCCAGACTTTATTAAAGTTTACACCCTTTCCCGCCCTCTTCTACATTTTTTTTTACTGTATTTGTATATTGCACAATGACTGGCAGAGGTAGAGGGCGAGGAACCACCAGGAGAATAAACATACATACAGTATATCCAGGCACATCGCCTCTAGTTAGGACATTAAATAAATTATTAGGGAAAGGGAGGTGCTGAAGGGGGTGTGGCTAGAAAACAGCAAAAATCTATTAACCCTTCGCACACTCACATGCAAATGTTCAAACAATTGCATTCACAGATTCACTCATCCAGGCACAACTGTTATCCCTACAGCTAAATTAAAAGCCAGGGTTTTAGTTCACAGAAGAATGCATTCTTATGCTTAATCACCTATACTGCGCAGAAGTACCCAGGTAAACATAGGTGTCCTAACTCTGGCCCTGTAACATGCATAGTGCAGACATGCAAACACATTCATTGCATCAAACCTATCAATGGATTAGGAGCACACATCCTAACTTCCTCTCCTGGGAAAGACAGTGCATCTTACCAATCGCACAAGGGAGCTAATGTTATGTGTCCATGTGCACCATGCGCATACACCAGCATAAGCTGTCTGCATGCTGACAAACATACAGGGGAAGGGGGGAGTGCACAGAATTGGACCCTAGCCACAGGGGTCAATGATAAAAATAAACATACATATATCCAGGCACATCGCCTCTAGTTAGGACATTAAATAAATTATTAGGGAAAGGGAGGTGCTGAAGGGGGTGTGGCTAGAAAACAGCAAAAATCTATTAACCCTTCGCACACTCACATGCAAATGTTCAAACAATTGCATTCACAGATTCACTCATCCAGGCACAACTGTTATCCCTACAGCTAAATTAAAAGCCAGGGTTTTGGCCGAATACTGCCCCCCTATGGGGTCGCAGGCATAAGGGGGGAGCATGCCCCGGTCGCGGGGGGGGGGGGGAATTTCCGACCCCCCCCCCCCCCCGCGACCGGGGCATGCTCCCCCCTTATGCCTGCGACCCCATAGGGCCCCCAAAAGCAGGATGTTCGGGGGAGTTCGGGGTTCGGGCCGAACATGCCGAACATCTGGCCCATGTTCGGCGAACGGACCCGAACCCGAACATCCAGGTGTTCGCCCAACACTAAGGAGAGGCAGCGCCATTGCAGGAGCCACAGCCAGCAGCAGCAGAAGGTCTGGGACCGCAGAGTTGTGGAGGAGGGAGCAGAGGCGCAACAGCAGAGCGTTGCGCCCATCTTTGAGAGGGGTCGTCGCCCCCGGCTCATTCTGGAGAGTTAGGTGCAGGCTGTGGTGGAAATGATGGCGGAGAAGGAAGCCACCGTTTCCAGCCAGGCCTTCAGCACCAGCGAGACCAGTGCCACCACCACCAGCACTCCGGTCCACAGCAGGCCTCCACCACCGCTTGAGGCCATGGTCACGGTGACCCCATCGACCAGCCTGCCCTCACTGAGCTTGTTCTTCTCCACAGACACAGACACTGTGAGCATGTACAGGGATGTTTTGGAGCAGTTTGAGGTGGACATGACGGGGCCATGCAAGGAGGAGGAGGAGTTAGAGGTGGAACAGTTTGTTGTTGGTGCTGAGGAGGAGGGGCGTGATGCAGGGGATGTCGGGGTAGAGGAGTTGGTTGAGGCGGGCTCACAGGAGATGTTTGGGGATGATGATGATGAGGTGCTGATCCTTCCTATGTGTTACCAGTACCACCAGCACAGTTGGTTGACGGCAGCTCGTCATCGGAGGAGGAGGCATTTCTGGCGCAGAGGTGCGGCAGCAGCAAGGCGGCCAGCACAGGGCTTGGAAGGCAGGAGCCACAGGCTGCTGCTTCAGCCGCTACCACCACCCGCAGCAAACCTCCAACCAAATCAAAAAAGGCACAATCCTCCAAGGGCACCAAAAAAACCCAGCCCTCAAGCTCAAAGTGAAAGTTGAAGTCCCCAGTTTGGCGGTACTTCACCAAGTGCCCAGTGGACATGACCCGTGCAATCTGCAACAGTTGCGGTGTCAGTCTCAGCAGAGGTCGCGATCTCCTCAAGTTAAGTACCTCGTGCCTGCAGACCCACTTACAGAGCAAACATTTTGAGGAGTTTAGTGAGTTGGAGAAGCTGACGGAGAGTGGCGGCGCAGGCAGTGGCCAAACCCAGACAGCCACTGCACAGATTTCCGCAGCAGCATCCGACCCTCCTGCCCATCCAGCAGCAGCAGGAGCAGGAGCACAGCAGCAGCAACAACTCACTGTTCCCCCCCCCCCGGGCAGCCAGTCCTCAGTGGCCTCATCAGCTCCCTCCCCAGTGGCCTCCTCATCCTCCCGTGCAGGCAAACGCCGCCAGATCCTGCTCAGCGAGTCACTCCCCGGTGTGACCAAGGTGCTGCATCCCACCCACAGGCGCATATGGGTGCTGAACGGGTTGCTTGCCCGGGCCATGTGCTCCCAGCTCCTGCCATATTCCTTTGTGCAGGAGGGGAGTGACATGAGAGCGCTGCTGCAGTTTGGGATCCCGGAGTGGCAAGTCCCCAGCCGCCACTACTTCTCCCACAGGGCGATCCCAGCACTGCACCTCTTTGCCATGGCGAACATGGGCCGCGCGGTCGATCATGCCGTGAGTGTGCGGATCCACATAACCATGGATTCATGGAGCAGCCGTTTTGGGACAGACCACTATCTATCTTTTACAGCCCACTGGGTCAGCCTGGTGGAAAGCCCGAGTGAGGAAGCAGCAGGTCCACCCTCGGGCGCATCAGCGGCAGCAGTGGCACCAGTCGCCCAGTATGTGGTGCCACCGCGCAGGGTCAGGGGAGAAGCAGCAGCTCCCGCCGCCAAGCGATCCCGTCTGAACAGCAGTGTGAAGGCCCGCCACTGCCAAGCGCTGCTGGAGATGAGAAGCCTGGGGAAAAACAGCTGAGCTTGATGGCAGCCAACTTGCTTCAGTACCTCAGGGAGCAGGAGAAGACGTGGCTGACCCTTAGAGGCCTCACTGTTGGATTGGTGGTGTCCGACAATGCCACCAACCTGCTGGCTGCCATCAGCAGGGGAGACTTGGTCCACGTCCCTTGCTTGGCCCACGTCCTCAACCTGGTGGTGCAAAAGTTCATGTGCACCTACTAGGGGATGGAGGAGCTGTTAGAAGCCGCGCGGAAAATTGTGCGCACTTTACACCGCTCACCTGCTGCCGCAGCAAAACTGGCAGACTTCCAGCAGCTTGAGGGCCTGCCTGTGATGATTTGCTCAGCTGCCTGTGCAGGCAGCCAGCCTTTTGACCATTGTGTAGGTTTGCATGCTGCAGGACTCTGGAAAAAAGAGCTTCTGTCAGTTTTGCAGCTTGTGCTTGCAGAGGAATTTGCATACGTTGTCATGCAAATTGCCTGGCCACATTCATTGGAGCCTATAAGTACTATGTCTTTCCCACAATGCTTGGCTGTTCATAAGGATTTCGTCCTATGTAACACTCCTGGTGGGGTGTCAGCCTTGCTCTCTGTTTGAACATCAGCTCAGAGTAATTCCTGAATCTGCGCTAGGCAGATTTCCCTAGGGCAGTTAGGATTGTATTATCTGTATTGCCTGTTCTGTCTTGTCTTGCCTGTTGCCATTGTCCTGTCCCTATGGTGGTTGACAGGAAATGGTTCTGATCTCTGTTCTTGGAGTATAGCTGGTGCAGCGGTTGCTACCAGCTATCTCTTCTGTTCTGTCTCCTGGGATCGCACTAGCTACTTTTTGCTAGCGCTGGGGATCCTTCTGTTCTGTCTCCTGGGATCGCGCTAGCTACTTTTCGCTAGCGCTGGGGATCCTTCTGTTCTGTCTCCTGGGATCGCGCTAGCTACTTTTCGCTAGCGCTGGGGATCCTTCTGTTCTGCTACTCTGTACCTGGATCGCGCTAGCCACTTTTTGCTAGTGCTGTGGATCCTATCTCTCGCTTGTCCCTGTTTTCGTGTGTCTGTCTTGTCTGCTACGCTTGCTGGGGGCTCGGTGAGGTAACCGTTAAGCAAGCGCTCGCGTCCTCTGTTTCATGTTTGTCTGTTAATGGTTAGGTAGGCGTGCTTGTCTCTATTGTGCTTATCACGTGGAGACCGCGCATAACCGCGTGCACTGTTGCGAATGAGTACGGTGTTCGCGGTTAGCTAGCGTTTGTTATTTTCCGTATCTCCTCATTGTATTATTTACTGTGCCTTTGCTACCCTCGTATTCTGTCCTGATCTGCCTTGTGTCACGTCTGGCGATCGCACCTCTCGCTATCGCGTTCCTATTTCATATCTGCTGTTGTGTGTGCGCGGTCGCGGGGGTGGCGACTGGATTGGCGCACACACATACAACCTGTCCCTTTGCTCGTTCTCATTCGCAATCGCCTCTCTTGCAATTGCGTTCTGCGCTTCGTACAATTCCTGTCTGGCATCTGTGGAGGTACAGAGGATTGGTTCCTCTGCACTCCCCAGCGCCATGAGCCGACAGGAATTTCCCTCTACAGGTGCGTAGCACCTTTTGCTGGGTGCCTGCAAATTTATACGCTTGTGGAGGAAATCCGCCGTGTCAGCGCACGTCTGGTGCGCTGACCACGGAGACGATTCCACAATCGTTACACTGCCACAACACCGCCTCGTCATAGATGTGCCAACTCGCTGGAACTCCACCTTGGCGATGCTGGAGCGGCTGGTTGAGCAGAGGAGGGCTGTCCAACGCTACATCTATGATGCCACTGTCGCTGGCACCGGCAGCACCACCAAACTCCAGCTAATCACCAACGCACAGTGGGGGCAGATGCAGCAGGTCTGCTTGGTGTTGGCTCCCTTCCTGCAGGGAACCAACCTGGTAAGCAAACAACGGGCATCCCTCTGCCAGTGGGTGCCCTTTGTTTGTCTACTGGACAGGGCACTTGGCGATTTGGTGAATTTGGGAGAGGAGGCCCTGAAGCAGCTGGAACAGCAGCCGCCTGCGCAGTCCACTGCTGCGCAGGTATTTGAGTCCCTGGAGGAGGATGATGAGGAGGAGGAGTTGGAGGTGCCGGACGTTGCTGCTGGTGGGGAACATTGGAGCGCAGCAGCAATGGTGCAAGGGTGGAGTGAGGAGGAAGAGGCTCAGGGGCCAGAGGAGGAGGAGGAGGATGCTGACCCTAATGTCTCTGTTGGACGGACCACCCTGTACCCCATGGCAGTGCACATGCTGCGCTGCCTGCACACAGACCCCAGGGTCAAGCAGATGCAAGCGAGGGAGGATGCATGCATCAGCATGATCCTGGACCCACGGCTGAGGGGGAGGTGGGACAGTTTCTGCCTGCTAGAGACCGTGAGCAGCGAACAAGGGAGTGGCAGGAGATCCTTGTTCGGCGACTGGAGGAAGCCTTCCCCCAGCCTTCCACCCCCTCTGTCCCTGTCCAGCCAGCACAGCAGCCGGTGCCTGCGGCCAGCAGGAGCGTCAGGCGCCCAGGAGACCTGCTGTCATTGACGCAGGCATTCTACATGACGGTAGAGAAGCCGAGAGAGGAGGTGTGTGCAGCAGCTGCGTGCGGCCGACTACATGGGGTCCTTCAGTAGGCTTGACACAGGAAGCGCGGAGTCTGGGGACCCCATGGAGTACTGGGTGGAGCGCTTGCACATCTGGAGGGAGCTTGCGCAGTATGCTCTTGAAGTATTGTCTTGCCCCCCTTCCAGGGTGCTGTCTGAGAGGTGCTTCAGTGCAACCGGTGGCGTGGTCACCGAGAAGTGCTCTCGTCTGTCCCCAGAGGGCGTGGACAGACTGACATTTATGAAGATTAACCAGGCCTGGATTGAAGGCACGTTCCTGGCACCTGTTGTCGGCGAGAGGAGGAAATGAGGTGCCTGGGAATTATTCTTTGACATCAACCTTCAGTCCCTGGGTCCTGATAATTTGGCCTGTTTTTTCTTTAGTTACGGTGGTACTAACGCTAGGTACCATGGCCCGTGACATGCCTGCTGCTGCCACACGTTATTCCTCCTCCTGCTGCTTCTGTATTTATTTATTTAATTATGAATTTATTTATGTATTTATTGTATTTATAAAGCGCCAACATATTACGCCGCGCTGATTTTCATCCTCCTGCTGTCTGTGTTCCCACCGCCAGGGTCCACACAATACATTGCCTGCTGCCACACGTCACTCCTCCTACTCCTGCTGCTGTATTTATTTATTTATAAATTTATGTATGTATTTATTGTATTTATAAAGTGCCAACATATTACGCCGCGCTGATTTTCATCCTCCTGCTGTCTGTGTTCCCACCGCCAGGGTCCACACGATACATTGCCTGCTGCCACACGGCACTCCTCCTCCTCCTGCTGCTGTATTTATTTATTTCTGAATTTATGTATTTATTGTATTTATAAAGCGCCAACATATTACGCCGCGCTGATTTTAAACCTCCTGCTGTCTGTGTTCCCACCGCCAGGTTCCACACAATACATTGCCTGCTGCCACACGTCACTCCTCCTCCTCCTGTTGCTGCTGTATTAATCCTCCTGCTGTCTGTGTTCCCACCGCCAGGGTCCACAGAATACATTGCCTGCTGCCATACGTCACTCCTCCTGCTGCTGCTGTATTTATCCTCCTGCTGTCTGTGTTCCCACCGCCAGGGTCCAATGTGAGTTGGCTTTTGACATGCTACAAATCCTTAAGCAAGCTAATTTTTCTTTTGGATTGATCATAATGGTACATGCTAGGCTGGCTTCAGCATGTAGTTTTGTTGGTGGTATAGTGGTTAAGTGAGTTACCTACCACATACTGAGACCTGGGTTCAATTCCCAGCCACGATATGTAAGCTGGCTTTTGAAATAGTACAATTCCGTGATTAAGCAAGCTAATTTTTCTCTTGGATTGATCATAATGGTACATGCTAGGCTGGCTTCAGCATGTAGTGTTGTTGGTAGTATAGTGGTTAAGTGAGTTACCTACCACACACTGAGACCTGGGTTCAATTCCCAGCCACGGTATGTAAGCTGGCTTTTGAAATAGTACAATTCCCTGGAAGATGAGACCTTCCTCCCTCCGGGAGCTATAATATAGGATAAACAAGGTAACTTTAGCGATTTTTTTCAATTTTCCGACGGAATCCGGAATTCCGCAGAATTTCATACAAATCCGGCAGAATTTTCATAGCGACGGAATTTAACACTGACGGAATCCGTGATTTCCCGGCAGAACGGAATTTGCTCTTTCCGATCATCCCTATATGTCAGTCCTCCTCCTGCTGCTGCTGTATTTATCCTCCTGCTGTCTGTGTTCCCACCGCCAGGGTCCACACAATACATTGCCTGCTGCCACACGTCACTCCTTCTCCTCCTGCTGTATTTATCCTCCCGCTGTCTGTGTTCCCACCGCCAGGGTCCACACAATACATCCAGGAGGACGCGAAACGGCCGTCGCTAGGCCCACATCAGTCCCTCACTCCCACCTCCTACACTGACAGGCCCACACAAGGAGCCGCAAGGTACTATATATGTGCAATATTATGCATATCTTGTATGCAGTTATGAATACGCCATGCACAGAATACAATGTTGATGTATAACACTGGCAATAAATCTACATGCTTAAGACGGAAGATGCACGCTATCTGTTTCTATATGCATACCACACAATACATTGCCTGCTGCCATACGTCACTCCTCCTCCTGCTGCTGCTGTATTTATCCCCCTGCTGTCTGTGTTCCCACCGCCAGGGTCCACAGAATACATTGGCTGCTGCCACGCGCCACTAGCTATTACGCCACTACCATAGCTGTATACTGTTGTAAAAAATAATAATAATAATAATAATGAGGTGTCTGGGTTGAAAACTGTGCTGTCCCAGTTGAGCATTGGACACAATGTGGGCTTCACGGCTGCTGTCCGGAATGTCCTCCTGATCTTGCTGTTTATTTACAGCTGTGGTACCAACGCTAAGTACCATGGCCCCGTTACATTGCCTGCTGCCACACGTCACTCCTCCTCCTCCTGCTGCTGCTGTATTTATCCTCCTGCTGTCTGTTTTCACACCGCCAGGTTTCACAGAATACATTGCCCTCTGCCATACGTCACTTTTTTTTGTTTTGTTTTTAAATTACACCTATTTAAATGTGATTTCCCTTTAAAAAAAACGCATCCGAATTCCTGAACACACATTTTTACCAAATTTTGTTAACGACACCCAAACCGAATTCGAATCTGATCCGAATTTCGCAATCGAATCCGAATGTCCTCCTGACCCGAATTCGAATGTACCCGAATTGCATTTTGGTACATTTGAGCATGCCTGCTGCTCCTCTCCTCGTCCTATCATTCTTCCACAGGCTCCCCCATTCACAGACTTCAACCCATGGGTCAGAAACTGTTCTCTTCCGCTGTGGGTGGGCTTTGGAAGCCTTCAGGTGCACTCGCGCATGCGCAGTACACAGCCGCTCATCTTTGGGAACACTCGGGCTCCCGAAGACTTCCAAAACCTCCCACAGGAGGAGATTTAAATTGAGTAGCCTGTGGGGGGGACAAGAAGAGAAACGAGAAGGCTTTATAGAACCCAGAGCCTTTCCTCTCCTTAGGTAAGTATCTGTTTTTTTATTTTTATTATGCTTCAGATTCACTTTAATTATCATGTAATGTCATCAAAATCATCAAGATGTAAGATATTAATATGCTAAATAAATAATTAAATCATTGAATTTACAGTAAGAAACTCAGTTATTTTACATTGGAAAATGAAAAAAACATTCAATCCAATGTTCTCAGTTTACTGATATCTACAACTTGCCACACCCAGAATGACTGAACATCACTGCTTGGCTAGTTTGCCAATTAATGACAACCCTTTCTTTGTCCCAGCAGGTAATTATGGTACAGGTGCTCTGTTCCTGCTCTGGCTGCCTAGAAGACACATCACACAGTACAAATGTCTCAGGAAAGGATGCAGCAACCTATTGCAGCAGGTGGGTGAGATCACATACATATCTGCCTATCAGTTACTGAGTCCAGTGTTTGAGCATGGGTACGTATCCTCCAGCCATGCTTTACAAGTCCCAACAGCAAGTTTATTTGTAAACCAGCTGATATCTAGCGGGCCCTGCATGTCTGTCCTTAAGGGACCATACGCTGGTTGATTTCAGTCATCCATCGATCGATACTATAGAAATCGATTCTATCAAATTCCCCATTCGATCAATTTGCGGCCAATATCGTTCAATTTCAATTGATTTGATCTATCTGTCAGGATGGAAGATCTAGGTTGATCTGCAGCAGATCGACCTAGATCTTCCATCCTGTCAGAGTTGCATTGGATCTAGTGCAGTAATGCTTTTAGTTCTATTTTTTTAATAGATTTCCAATAGATTTCATTCTGAAATCTATTGGCAATCTGTTCCTAGTATGTGGCAGTGGCACACATCAGATAGATTCCTGTCAGATTCGACCTGACAGGCCAATGCACAGAATGTGGGATCGCACACCACAATCGAGGTGCTGAGCCGTATCAAAGTCCAAAGCAAAAATCCAATGGGCTCGCACACTCTTAGATACCAAATCCAATTTTTTCGATTACGTGACACACCATTCCAAAAACCAACGAATCGTTTCGAGGCCCCTCAGGGTCCCCCTTTGTCAAGGTAACAGTACAGAACGTTACCATTCTGTACTGTTACCTTGACAAAGGGGACCCTGAGGGGCCCCGAAACGATTCGTTGGTTTTTGGAATGGTGTGTCACGTAATCGAAAAAATTGGATTTGGTATCTAAGAGTGTGCGAGCCCATTGGATTTTTGCTTTGGACCTGACAGGCATCTGACAGAAATCTATCTGATGGTCAAATCTGCTGCAAATCTATCAGTGTACGGCCACCTTTACTGCTGTTCGGATGTCAGACTGTCTACAATGTAATGGGCAAAGGTTTCCCTGAGATCTTGATGGAACTGGATGGGATGGATTTTAGGAAGGGTGGATGTGCTGGAAGCAGGAAATTTGGGCGCATGAGGCAAGGTGGACAAAAAGGGCGCCGCCACTCACTCCTATAATAAATATCATTTGACGCCCGGGTGCCCGGAGATTATTAAAGTTTTTTCAAACGGCACCTGGAGATTATTAACCACTTCATGACCGCAGTGTTCAACCCCCTTAAAGACCAGGCCATTTTTCTCTAAATGGGCCACTGCAGCTTTAAGGCCTCGCTGCAGGGCCGCACAACTCAGCACACAAGTGATTCCCCCCCCCCCCCCCCTTTTTCTTCCCACCAACAGAGCTTTCTGTTGGTAGGGTCTGATTGCTCCCCCAGTGTTTATTTATTTTTTATAAATATTTTTTGCATGATTTTATAAATACATTTCCTTATTTATTTATTTTTCAAACTCCCTCCCTCCCCCAGCCAGCCAATGGCGGTGATCGGCTGTCATAGACTACAGCCTATGACAGCCGATCACTCTCCTGTCTCCCAGGGGAATAGCCGTGTCACATGGCTGTCCCCAGTACAGCGCTGCCTTAGATCGCAGCGCTGAACAGCAATAAAAGACGTAGATTGCCGCTGAGAGACTGATGATGGAGAGGAGCTGCGTGCGGTTTGACATGCACGATCTCCCAGCAAACCACGCCCCAAGGACCTTACGTCGATCGGTGTTAGGTGGTCCTGGGGCTGCCGCTGCGTCCTTGCCCGCCGGTGTGATGTGGCCAGCAAGTGGTTAAAGTTTTCAAACTATGCTTGTGATGATTTAAAGGACTTACGAGGCGAGATTAAAAAAAAAAAGTTAAGTGCCTGCAGCAAATTTGAATGCACAGAGGACACTATCCGCGCCCTCCGTGTAGCTCCGCCTGGTCCCCACTGTGCTCCCGACCCCACAGCCCGGTTAGGGCTCTCATGCCACCTGTAAAATGGCCATCGGAGCTTGCTGCGGCTGCGCAGTCTGGCAGAACTACACGGAGGGGGTGGATGGCTTCACCTATGCATTCAAATTTGCTGCAGGTACTTACATTTTTTTTTTTATCTCGCCTCGTAAGTTCTTTAAGTTTACAAAATGCGCCCGTGGCGAATCACGTTTACAAATATACTAAACATAAGTATTATATTTAACTAAAACGTTGTTTGTAAAACATTATTTTCCACATAATAAAGGGATCAGTAAGTAAATTGTAATATATTTTTTTACAGTCACTATTTCTAAAACGTTGTTATTCACACAATAAAGTGATCACTAAGGGGGGGGGGGGTCTTAGGGTTAGGCACCACCAGGGGGGATTTAGGGTTGGGCACCACCAGGGGGGGGGGGGGTCTCAGGGTTAGGCATCACCAGGGGGGATTTAGGGTTGGGCACCACCAGGGACGGGGGGGGGGTCTTAGGGTTAGGCATCACCAGGGGGGATTTAGGGTTAGGCACCACCAGGGGTGTCTTAGGGTTAGGCACCACCAGGGTGGTCTTAGGGTTAGGCACCACCAGGGTGGTCTTAGGGTTAGGCACCACCAAGGGGGTCCTAGGGTTAGGCACCACCAGGGGGTCTTAGGGTTAGGCACCACCGGGGGGTCTTAGGGTTAGGCACCACCAGGAAGGTCTTAGGGTTAGGCACCACCAGGGGGGTCTAAGGGTTAGGGATAGGTAGAGGGAGGGTTCTGTGTGAGAGTAGGGTTAGATATAGTTGTAGTAAAATGTTAGTAATGTTTTACTACCGTTATTACGAACGTACTCATATATTTTTTTCATTGTTGTAAACAATATTTTTAGATTTTATTACATGAAGAATAAATAAATGAAGGTTATACACAATATTATACAATTATAACGATTATACATATAACATATATTGGCCTCAATTCACTAAGCTTATCTCCTGTCTTTAATAACGTTTCTAGAGTTGTTACCATGGTGATAAGGCATGTAGTATTCAGGAAACATTTTACCTCAGGCAAACCTAAAGTTAACTCTTCTGTCTTTAAGTTAACTCTCCAATCCTTAAAATAACTGCAGAGTTAAAGACAGGCTGCTAATTAACTGCGTGTGAAAATAACTACAGAGGAGGTAAATTAACTACAGAGGAGGTAATTTAAGGAATGAAGAGATAAGATAACTCTCTCACTGTGTGGAGGTAAATTTTCTCTTGCCTTATTATCTCCAGCATGATCTTAGTGAATTGAGGCCATTATCATTTTTTTAAAACATAATTGAGAGGCTAGAAAGCACTTTTTTTGGACTGAGGAAGTAGGCTAGATCCCACGAAACGCATTGCCTGTGCTTGATAATAAATATATCTACTCAAAGTGAGTTGTTGTCTATGAGGAAAGCCACCTCAACCTTTTAGTTTTTAGTGTTTTTAACTCTTTTATACTCCATTGGGCCCCTATTTACTCGCTTCTGTGTCATACTCCCCTCCACGGTCCAGTGAGGGGAGTTCCATACTCCAAACCTGAGGTGGAACCCACACCAACTTACGACTTTAGAGTGCAAAAGGTTATTTACTAAGAGAGCGACCGCCTCCAGGATTGCTGGCATACCTGAGTGGAGTCAGGTATAAGACACTCCACCTGCCCTAAGTGGTCGGTTTCCCTGTGTGCAACCCACCTTTGTGAGTATTCCCTTTTCGAACACTTTTACTTATCCATCTACCTGTGATATGTGCACAATTTGGGCTCACGTTGTCTTTGTGTTTCTTTTCCCAGTACCCTAAACGTAATTATAAGTTCACTTTTAAAAACAGGGAAGATTATCGTATTCACAATTTGTGATTTCATAGACATTAATTAAAGGATTTTTAATTTGTAAAACATTATTGTAAACAAAATACAACACAATATTTTTATAAACGCTATTACCGCTTATCGTCTACACCATGTGCCCTTTTTTCCTGACACCCTTTTTGCATGGATGCGGATGTGTTTACTGGAAACTAAACGGTTGCTGGATTTAAAGGAATACTGTAGGGGGGTCGAGGGAAAATGAGTTGAACTTACCCGGGGCTTCTAATGGTCCCCTGCAGACATCCTGTGCCCGCACAGTCACTCACCGATGCTCTGGCCCCGCCTCCAGTTCACTTCTGGAATTTCAGACTTGAAAGTCTGAAAACCACTTCACCTGCGTTGCCGTGTCCTTGTTCCCGCTGATGTCACCAGGAGCGTACTGCGTAGGCACAGACCATACTAGGCCTGTGCAATACACTCCTGGTGACATCAGCGGGAGCGAGGACACGGACGGCAACACAGGCGCAGTGGTTTTCAGACTTTAAAGTCTGAAATTCCAAGAGTGAACTGGAGGCGGGGCTGGAGCATTGGTGAGTGGCTGCACAGGCACAGGATGTCTGCGGGGGACCATTAGAAGCCCTGGGTAAGTTCAACTCAATTTCCCCCGACCCCCCTCCAGTATTCCTTTGAAGGGCTTACAAGTCCAAATAACAAAAAAAAGTTAAGTACCTGAATTGAATTTGAATGTACGCAGGATGCCATCCGCGCCCTCCGTGCCGTTCCGCCGGGTCCCCGCAGTTCAATAGTGCCCCCGGGCCACTGCCAACCCCACAGCCTGGGTCAGGCTCTCCTGCCTCCACTAAAGTGGTCCCCGGAGCTGGCCGTGGCTGCGCAATCCACATAGACATGAGTGCGGCTGCGCAGCTCTAGGGCCTCCCTCCGATCCACGCTACAGGAGACAGTAATATAAAACATCCACAAGGGTCTGCAGCACACAATGCTCTTTATTGGAGCCAAACAAAGATTTGTACAAACAGCAACAGTTTCGAGCATCCCCGCCCTTAGCCATTGCCAAGCTAATCACATACAGGAAATGAAACAATATATGTACACTCCCACACAGGAAACTGACTACTACAAGTCTACTGACTCACAGACATGGCCAGCATCCTCTCAGTCAGGAGCAATAAATCATGGTCTGCCCTCAAGATTTCTGTAGCCACACTGATTACCCGGAAGTCCGGGAGAGTCAGAGAGGAAAAAAACATGAAAAAGCCGCCCAGATGCCTACGCTGCACGCTATGCAGTGCTCTCCTGCATGCAGCATCAATGAGCACAGTGGGCGCTTGGGACACTGTGCAGCTGCTGACAGAGGGGAGGGAGAGACCCCAGTAAGTTTCCCGGCAGTGTTGAGCGAAAATGCAAATATTCTTTTTGCATTTATTTTTGCGAAAATAATGTTAAATTCGATTTTCGTGTGAAAGATTTTTTCATTGAAAAATAGTTGCGGTAAAAATATCATTTTCTGCGTTCTTGTGGCAAACATTTTGATTATGCGCATTTTCACTGCAAAAATATCTACTTTTCATGTTTTTGTGAAAACTGTGAAAACACGAAAATACGAGTTCATTTCTGAGAAAATGTTCTCAAATTGAAAATGTTATTTTCAACGAGAAAATGACTTTGACAAAAATTCAGAAACAACACTGTTTGCCGGTATTGGGCCAACAAATTTCTGAAGGTGGCCCTGCTGCCGGCACTAAGAAGCTAAAGTTTATTAAGAAAACCATTAATGCCAACATGTGACATACTGAAGCAGAGCTTGACTCCCTTGTGACGAGAAGAGTATCTATACAATATGACCAAACCAATAGTTAGAAGATATCTCCTTAATTCCGTTTCAAGCAGTAATAAAACTCCATATCACACAGTAGTAACATTCCAAGACGCCATCGAAAGAATATACAACAGCTTATCCCTTGTTATTTATTTATAATTTTCCCTGTGAGCCTGCATAACCACGCCCACCTCTAGCACAGTTAAGCATATAAATGAGTGGATTGCTCAGAGAGTTCATTTGGTAGCTAGTGAAAGGTGAGGTGTTTTTAATTTCCTTTTCTCCCATTTAGTTGACTCTTGGGTTTTTGGATTAGTTCCCACTAGACTGCTTATAAAAACTGGCATTTTGCATGGTAGAGTAGGACTCACCAGATTGGGGACACTTTGGCGCAGTTGGTGAGCTTAAGCGCTTTAAAGCGTAACCAAGAGCCCCTGTCACTGTTTTCCTGTTGTGTGCTGCAGCCCCTTTGTATTTGTATATATATATATATATATATATATATATATATATATATATATATATATATATACACACATACAGTGGGTTGCAAAAGTATTCTGCCCTCTTGAAATTTTCCACATTTTGTCACATTACTGCCACAAACATGCATCAATTTTATTAGAATTCCACGTGAAAGACCAATACAAAGTGGTGTACATGTGAGAAGTGGATCGAAAATCATACATCATTCCAGACATTTTTTACAAATAAATAACTGCAAAGTGGGGTGTGCGTAATTATTCGTCCCCCTGAGTCAATACTTTGTAGAACCACCTTTTGCTGTAATTACAGCTGCCAGTCTTTTAGGGTATGTCTCTACCAGCTTTGCACATCTAGAGACTTAAAGAAAACCTGTACTGAAAATTAATAGTCAAAATAACCATACACAAGTCATACGTACCTCCCATGTAGTCTACTCCTCAGTCTCTTTCTCTTCTCCTGCGTCCTGTTTGTCCACTGTGATCAAGGAAATTCTCCATCCTCCATTTTGAAAATGGCCATTACCCTATAACAGCTTTCTGCTCAGCACACAGTTAAACTGTAACATTGTCCACTTGAACCATAGGGAAACATGGACACATCAGTTCTCCTCTCAGCTGTAACTGACAGCAACTGATATAAAACTGACAGCAACTGATATATTTCAGTTCTGACAAAATGTTGTCAGAACTGGGAGGGATCATTGTCAGAAGAAAATGGTGAGCTTCTGAGATGAACTGATGGCAAGGTAATGATGTAATGTTCATTTGAAGTTACCTCATGTGTTTATTTTAAATAATTTTACTCAGTACAGGTTCTCTTTAAATCCTTGCCCATTCTTCTTTGCAAAACAGCTCCAGCTCAGTCAGATTAGATGGACCGCGTTTGTGAACAGCAGTTTTCAGATCTTGCCACAGATTCTCGATTGGATTTGGAAGGTAGAAAGGTGGAAGGTGAACCTCCGCCCCAGTCTCAAGTCTTTTGCAGACTCCAAGAGGTTTTCTTCCAAGTTTGCCCTGTATTTGGCTCCATCCATCTTCCCATCAACTCTGACCAGCTTCCCTGTCCCTGCCGAAGAGATGCACCCCCCGAGCATGATGCTGCCACCACCATATTTGACAGTGAGGATGGTGTGTTCAGAGTGATGTGCAGTGTTAGTTTTCTGCCACACACAGCGTTTTGCATTTTGGCCAAAAAGTTCCATTTTGGTCTCATCTGACCAGAGCACCTTCTTCCACATGTTTGCTGTGCACCCCACATGGCTTGTGGCCATCTGTAAACGGGACTTCTTATGCTTTCTGTTAACAATGCCTTTCTTCTTGCCACTCTTCCATAAAGGCCAACTTTGTACAGTGCATGACTAATAGTTGTCCTATGGACAGAGTCTCCCACCTGAGCTGTAGATCTCTGCAGCTCGTCCAGAGTTACCATGGGCCTCTTGACTGCATTTCTGATTAGCGCTCTCCTTGTTCGGCCTGTGAGTTTAGGTGGATGGCCTTGTCTTGGTAGGTTTACAGTTGTGCCATACTCCTTCCATTTCTGAATGATCGCTTGAACAGTGCTCCTTGGGATGTTCAAGGCTTTGGAAATATTTTTGTAGCCTAAGCCTGCTTTAAATTTCTCAATAACTTGATCCATGACCTGTCTTGGACCTGTCTTGTGTGTTCTTTGGACTTCACGGTGTTGTTGCTCCCAATATTCTCTTAGACAACCTCTGAGGCCCTCACAGAGCAGCTGTATTTGTACTGACATTAGATTACACAGAGGTGCACTCTATTTAGTCATTAGCACTCATCAGGCAATGTCTATAGGCTACTGACTGCACTCAGATCAAAGGGGGCCGAATAATTATGCACACACCACTTTGCAGTTATTTATTTGTAAAAAATGTTTGGAATTATGTATGATTTTCGTTCCACTTCTTATGTGTACACCACTTTGTGTTGGTCTTTCATGTGGAATTCCAATACAATTGATTCATGTTTGCGGCATTAATGTGACAAAATGTGGAAAACTTCAAGGGGGCCGAATACTTTTGCAACCCACTGTATATATACAGTGGTGTGAAAAACTATTTGCCCCCTTCCTGATTTCTTATTCTTTTGCATGTTTGTCACACTTAAATGTTTCTGCTCATCAAAAACCGTTAACGATTAGTTAAAGATAACATAATTGAACACAAAATGCAGTTTTAAATGATGGTTTTTATTATTTAGTGAGAAAAATAACTCAAAACCTACATGGCCCTGTGTGAAAAAGAAATTGCCCCCTGGACCTAATAACTGGTTGGGCCACCCTTAGCAGTAATAACTGCAATCAAGCGTTTGCGATAACTTGCAACAAGTCTTTTACAGCGCTCTGGAGGAATTTTGGCCCACTCATCTTTGCAGAATTGGTGTAATTCAGCTTTATTTGAGGGTTTTCTAGCATGAACCGCCTTTTTAAGGTTATGACACAACATCTCAATAGGATTCAGGTCAGGACTTTGACTAGGCCACTCCAAAGTCTTCATTTTGTTTTTCTTCAGTTCAATTATGTTATCTTTGACTAATAGTTAATGGTTTTTGATGAGCAGAAACATTTAAGTGTGATAAACATGCAAAAGAATAAGAAATCAGGAAGGGGGCAAATAGTTTTTCACACCACTGTATATATATATATATACACACACACACACACACACACACACACACACACACACACACACACACACACACACACACACACACACACACACACACACACACACACACACACACACACACACACACACACACACACACACACACACACACACACACACACACACACACACACACACACACACACACACACACACACACACACACACACGTTTGTATAACTAGAGGGAGCATTTCTTTGTGTTTTTCTTCTGCACTGTACAATAGCCTGCATGAGATATAATCCCTAATATCTCTAATGTCTCTGATCACAAGTTGTAATTTGATCTCTCCGTGTGCCATGGCATATAAACTCATTTGAAAGAACAGGATGTTAACAATATAGCCATTTGGTTCCAAACTGCTTCTGCCTTATTGTTACCGATGTCTGCCGCCGCCTGCACTGATGTCTGCCTAGATTTTGATTACTCTCTGCTTGCCGCCTGCACTGACCTCTGACTGGATTTTGACTACTCTCTGCCTGCCGCCTGCACCAACCTCTGCCTGGATTTTGACCACTCTCTGCCTGCCGCCTGCAACCGATCTCTGCCTGGATTTTGACTACTACCTGTCTGCCTTATTTGTACAGTTTCACAATTTTTTAAGTTTATTCATAAATTCAATTAATTCAACAATTTGGTGTTCCAGTCTTTTATTTGTAGACAAGGAAAGTAGGCGAAAAAGGCGCTCCACAAGATTGCTGGCAAAACCACTTCTTGACAGCCACCTCCGCTGCCGTGACCAGGATAGATCCTTTTCACCTTTCGAATAGTCAGTCATACAATGTCACAGCGCCAGGATTTATGCTGTCTCAGGCAGTCAAGCAATCCACTATTACTCCACCTCCAGAGATACACTCAACTCTGCATACTTCCTGTGTGACTCGTTTCACCGGAAACAGAAAAGCAGAAAAAAGTCTCTCTCAGTGGGTAACGGTAACACTTTAATTTTCCATACAAGGCACAATAAAATCGGAGTAAAAAGATCACTTACATCAAGAGGGTCCTATGCCAATATAGGACCCCCTCCGGACATATCGCTTCCCACCCTTGTGGTATTAAGGACATGCACAATCGAGCACTGGTGCCCAGCCCGCTCTCGTCCCGACTAGTTTCGGCCTTCCGCCGATTTTATTGTGCCTTGTATGGAAAATTAAAGTGTTACCGTTACCCACTGAGAGAGACTTTTTTCTGCTTTTCTGTTTCCGGTGAAACGAGTCACACAGGAAGTATGCAGAGTTGAGTGTATCTCTGGAGGTGGAGTAATAGTGGATTGCTTGACTGCCTGAGACAGCATAAATCCTGGCGCTGTGACATTGCATGACTGACCAGTCTTTTATTTGTATGCAGAATTTCTTCCAGGCTTTTATTCTGACATATTTTGGTGAGTTATGACTTATGAGTTGGAGGCCTACAATTCTTGAAAAAAATTTACTGCTTTTGACTCATAATTCCAGACAGAAATGCACCGCCAGGGAGGTTAACATGTGGGTACATACACGCAATAAAGTAGCGGGTAATAACATGTCCGTTGGACAAAGTAGGAAGGAACAGTTTAGAACAGAAATAATCAGGGCCTGCGCAACCATAGAGGCAAAGTGGGCAATTACCCCAGAGCCCAAGAGCCTGTGCCCCTCCCCCCCCCCAAGCTGCCCCTCCTGGTAGGTAGGAGAAGGTGATTAATGATGTACACCTCATGATATTGTGTGATGGGAGGGGGAGAATTGGATCGGGCTTGGCAGCCAGCTCAGGGGCCCTGGGGGTGATTTGGTTGGGGGGAGGGGGGCATTAGGAGGCCCATCGAAGTTACTTTTGCCCGAGTGCCCCATTGTACTTAGAACCGGTCGAGGAAACAATGGTATAAGCTATGCAAACATTTCGATGCAGCAAACAATAAAATGAACATGAAAAGCTACTACAATACTGTTTGCAAACCAGAAAATCTTGACAGTGCAATACAACAAAGAAATAGACATACCTTGATGTACTCCTCCATTAACTCGGACACAATAGCCGCACATGTTTCTGGGATGATTTGCCCCAGTGCCTGTGATGATATACAGTGCTGGCCATAATTATTCATACCCCTGGCAAATTTTGACTTTAAGCTACTTTTATTCAACCAGCAAGTAATTTGTTGATGATGTACAAGAGGTATTATTGTGGAAAAAAAAAACATTTCTCAGTTTTTATTTACATTTGAGCAAAAAGTGTCCAGTCCAAACATTATTCATACCCTTCTCAATAATTAATAGAAAGCAGTGGTGTAGCTAAGGAGCTCTGGGCCCTGGTGCAAGTTTTACATGGGCCCCCCCCCCCCCCCCAAGCACTCTTTACATAACAATTTATACGGCACACCAAAACCTTCCAATGGCAACTAAAGTGTCAGAGGTGCAAGAAGGGAATTGGGAGCAGTTTGTTAATGATTACTACAATTCAAAGTATCTATGGAAGTGATTATTATGAGCACAGGACCAATAGAGAGCTAATACTAAAGTTGAGGCAGGGCCCTTCTGGCCCCAGGGCCTCGATGGGATCGCTACCTCTGCACCCCCTATTGCGACTACCTTGATAGAAAGGCCTTTATTGGCTATTACAGCAATCAAATGCTTCCTATAATTGCAGACCAGCTTTTTGCATTTCTCCTCAGGTATTTTTGCCCATTCACCTTTTACAGGGGTGCAGCTAAGGTTTTTGTGGCCCCAAGCGGACTGTAGGAAGTGGCCATATCCTGCCAAAAAATGGGTGTGGCTATCCCGCATAAGTGGGCATGGCCATGACATGTGGGTGGAGCTGGAGGGCGGATTGGGGCGGGGCTGTTTCAACAGAAAACAATCAGAATTTGGGCCACATTTCAGCAGAAATCAAACGCAATTTGGGCCACATTTCAGCAGAAATCAAACGCAATTTGGGCCACATTTTCAGTAGATATCAAACACAATTAGGGCACATTTTCAGCAGATAAACGCAATTAGGGCACATTTTCAGCAGATAAACGCAATTAGAGCTGCAAAAAGAAAATAATTTACTCACCTGGCAGGCTGGCACTGGCAGAAGTCTTCTCTCCCCGTCTCCTCTCCTGGCCGGCTCCTCAGGCGCGCAGTTCCCATGGAGCTCCCTCCCTCCTCCAATCTCCCGCGCTGATTGAATGCAGGGCTACGGGAAGATGGCCACCCGAAGCCCTGTACTGTAGGCATAAATAGTCTCCAGAGCAGGGCTTCGGCGGCGGCCATCTTCCCGTAGCCCTGCTCTGCTCTGCCAGCCCTGCGGGGCTGCAGGAAAACAGTGACATCACGCCGATGTCACGGAGCCGCCGAGGCCCCTAAGACCTTGAGGCCCCAAGCGGCCGCGTGGTCTGCTTGGTGCCTCGCAGCGCCCCTGCACCTTTAGCAATGAGCTCCAAATCTTTCAGGTTGGAGGGTCTTCTTGCCATCACACTGATCTTTAGCTCCCTCCACAGATTCTATATTGGATTCAAGTCAGGACTCTGGCTGGGCCACTAACCATTCCTTCACCACTTTTGCTGTGTGTTTTGAGTCATTGTCATGCTGAAATGTCCGCTGGTGCCCAAGGCCAAGTTTCTCTGCAGACTACCTGATGTTGTTGTTGAGAATCCTCATGTATTGCTCTTTTTTCATGGTGCCATTTACTGTGATTAGGTTTCCTGGTCCAATGGCTGATAAAAAGCATTAGGTTCCCACCGTCAAGTTTGACAGTGGATATGGTATTCTTTGGGTTGAAGGCTTCTCCTTTTTTTATGCCAAATAAAGGTAAAATCATTATGTCTAAACAATTCAATTTTTGTTTCATATGACCATAACACAGAAGTCTTCTTCTTTGTCCAAATGAGCATTTGCAAATTCCAAGCAAGCTTTTGTGTGCCTTATCTGGAGAAGTGGCATCCTCCTTGTTCTGCATCTGTGGAACCCAGCAGTGAGCAGTGTCCGTAGGATTGTCTGCCTTGAGAGATTGCCACCCGCAGAGCCCAGATTCACCAGGATGGCCTTAGTGGTAATCCTTGGATTCTTTTTCACCTCTCTCACTATCCTCCTGGTCAGCACAGGCGTCACTTTTGGCCATGCCCGTTTCTAGGGCCGTGCAGGGCGTGCCGCCGGCCTAGGCACTGTTGGGAGGGGGGAGCTGTAATGGAGGGGGGAGCCGGAGCCGCGGGGAGGGCAGCCCGACCTCTCCGTCCCTCTCCTGGGCCGCCCTCCGTGCTCCCCCCTCAGACGCATACTCAGGCAGGAAGCGCCGCTGTTTACAACTCACCTCCCTGGCTCCAAGCCCTGCTCTCTCGCCGCCGGTCTCCTCTCTGTATACACGCTGATACACACGCTGCCGGAAGCAGCGTGTGTATCAGCGTGTAGGCAGAGAGGAAAAGACAATGTCACAATGTCACAGTATTCCTAAGCTTGGGTGTGAGGTCCGTGGTCTCAACACCCTGGAACTGGTCTAAGGTATAACATAGCAATGTCACAGTATTCCTAAGCTTGGGTGTGAGGTCCGTGGTCTCAACACCCTGGAACTGTTCTAACATATAACACAATAGTAATCTGGCTCAGTGTGAATTCCCAGGTCCTCCTGGTTCTAACACACTGTGGGATCTGACTGGTCTGAGTGCTCACACGTTAGTATTCGCAACGGCAGACAACCAGCAACTGACAGGCAAGAAGTATATATAGTGCAGCGCTCCTCAGCGCTGCCCAGCCCCGCTCAGCCAATCACTCCCTGCGCTGGGATCAGCTGAACCCTCTCCTATTGGCATAAAGTTCCTGCCTCCTAGCGCGCGTAGCTCTCCATCTGTATGCACTACTAGGCTCATACACACCAGACGCATGCTGCTGTGCGGAAACCGCCGGTCTGAACGCGGAGACAGCCGCCCCGCTGCCAGATCGCACGGCGGTGTCTCCGCAATCCTTTACAATAGTGTGCTGGGCCTGGCACAGTACAGCAAGGGCCAGCTGCGACAGACAGGGCTGTATCTATGCAGTGTCAGTGTCACGCACACACACACACAAAAAAAGAATAGAACAATATGAGCCTTCAAAAGGGCTTTTGTTTTGGGGTGCTTTCAGCAATAAAGAACAGCCTAGCTAACTGTCCCTGTCTCTCTGTGGGCTGTATGCAGTGTGTCACCCACAAAGAGAGCTATGGTATAGTAAGTTAAATCACACAAATACAGTGGAAAGATATGCACTGGTATAATACAGTGTGCTGGCAGGCAGACTACAAATTCCAGCTGGCAACTGTGGGCTGTATCTATGCAGTGTCACCCACAAAGAGAGCTATGGTATAGTAAATTAAATCACACAAATACAGTGGAAAGATATGCACTAGTAATACAGTGTGCTGGGCCTGGCACAGTACAGCAAGGGCCAGCTGCGACAGACAGGGCTGTATCTATGCAATGTCACCCACAAAGAAAGCTATGGTATAGTAACCTCTACATAGGTATGTATAAAACCTGGAGTGATTTGTTTTCACTTCTTATTTCCTAAAAACCTTCTTCATAAGTATTTTTAGGACTTTTGGAGAATGCTATAATTCATTACACCACCTCATATTTCCTTACCAAAGCTCTAGTATGGGGGTTTGCTGGATTTGTGTCAACCCAAACACAGCTTATTATTATTATTATTTAGTATTTATATAGCGCCAACATCTTCCGCAGTGCTGTACAGAGAATATATTGCCTCGTCACTAACTGTCCCTCAGAGGAGCTCACAATCTAATCCCTATAATCGTTTGTCTATGTATGTATTGTGTAGTGTATTTATTGTAGTCTAGGGTCAATTTAGGGGGAAACCAATTAACTTACCTGTATGTTTTTGGGATGTGGGAGGAAACCAGAGTGCCTGGAGGAAACCCATGCAGACATGGAGAGAACATACAAATTCCTTGCAGATGTTGACCTGGCTGGGATTCGAACCGGGGACCCAGCGCTGCAATGTGAGACCACTAACCACTACGCAACTGTGTTGGCCCTACAAATAGTCAACATTTTTAACCACTTGAGGACTGCAGTGTTAAACCACCCTAAAGACCAAGCCATTTTTCATTAAATTGGCCACTGCAGCTTTAAGGCCAAGCTGCCGGGTCACATGACACAGCACACAAGTGATTCCCCCCCTTTTCTCCCCACCAACAGAGCTCTCTGTTGGAAGTGTCTGATCACTTCCCCCAGATGTTTGTTTATTTGTGTTTTTTTTTTTTATTAAAAAAGTGTTTTTTTTATACTATATACCCCCATCCCTCCCCCCACCAGCCAATCCCCATGATCAGCTTTCATAGGCTTCAGTCTATGACAGCCGATCACCTCTGTGCCTCAGGAGGGGACAGTCGTGTCACACGGCTGTCCCCAGTACAGCGCTGCTGTAGATCACAGTGGTGTACGGGTAATTAGACGGCGGTTTCGCCGTCTAACAGTCTCCCGAGTGGCGATCGCCGCTCGGAGACTGAAGGCAGATCTCCACTCTGCCCACCAAGCTGGACATGAGCACGCAGCCATCTCCTGCAAAACAGAACCCCAGGACTTTACGCCGATCAGCGTTAGTCGGTCCTGGGGTTGCCGCTTCGGCCACGCCCATCGGCATGACGCAGTCGGCTAGAGGTTAAGATGACTCTATTAAAGTGAACCTCCGGACTAAAAATCTACTCAGCAGAACTGAAAAGGCTTGGTGTTTCTTTAACAGTTTCACGGCATCAGAACTTTGTTTTTCTTACCAAAGCATCATTTTTAGCTGCATTTTTAGCTAAGCTCCACCCATCAAAGAAAAAAAGCCCAGCTTTTTTTCCCTGATGCTGTGCAGAGCATGATGGGATTTCCTATGTTGTTGTTCACGTTGCCTAGCAACTGGGAGAGGTGCTCAGGACACAGGACAATTGGAACTGTGTCTCATGCTCCCTGTCACCTCCTTTCAACCAAAAAGATGGCTGCCATCATGAAATCAAACATTTGCCTGTTCTTTTAAAACAGTGTAGGTAAGAGATTCTATTACCTATCTATTTTAATTAACATAACTAATGTAACTTAATGACAGTATGTTTGTTTAGGCTGGAGTTCCTCTTTAAAGTGTCCCAGAGACAGTAAGTAACAAAGATTTTTTACTTGCCTGCAGAGGTGCTCGGATACCCCCAATCACGTATTCGAGTGATAATGAATTCGACTCTGCCCACTTACTAAATGACTCGTGATCACGATCATAAATAGAAATGGATAACTGACTCGAGTGCAGTTTTGAGTCGGATAACCGCACTCGACTTTAGCGGTTAATAGCAAAGCCCCCTTACATGCTAGAAACAACAAATTTGCCAGATATGTTAAGAAGAACTGTGGGAACAGGAGGAAGGAAATGTTTTTTAAAAATAAACTTATAGTTTTTGAGAAAATAGATTTTAAACTTTCAAAGGAAAAAAGTATACATTTAAATGCGGTAAATGACAGTTAATTTATTTACTGCATTTAAACTTATACTTTTTCCTTTGAAACTGTAAAATCGATTTTCTCAAAAACCATAAGGTCTCTTTAAAAAAAAAAAAAAAAAATCCTCTTGTTCCCACTGTTCTTCTTAACATATCTGGCAAATTTGGCATTTCTACCATGTAAGGGGGCTTTGCTATTAACCGCTAAAGTCGGCAGGTTTTTAATCACGAATACCGGCTAGTGATCACGAGTCGGGTAACGAGAGCAATCCTGAGTGCATTCGTAATCGCCATTCATGATCGAAAGCCAATCACTATTGCCGATTATGACCTCATGATCGCAAAAAACGGCTCATGATCCTGAGTTACTCGTAATCACGAGCTCGTGATGAGCACCACTACTTACCCGAGGTTTTCTCCAACCCCATAAGCACGCCCGAGTCCCTCACTGTCCTCCCGCAAGCCTCCGTTCCGCGGCAATTGGCCCCGGTAACAGGCTTAGTCGTCTCAGTAGGGGTCTTCTGCGCATGTATGGACCTCCCGCGCATGCGCAGAAGACCCCGACTGAAGCGAATGAGCCAGTTAGCAGGGCCGATTGCCGCTGAACAACATGTTTATGGGGCTGGAGGAAGCCCCAGGTAAGTAAAAAAAAAATCTTTGTTACGTGCTGTCCCTGGTTTCCTTTAAGAAGGGCGGGTTGTCACAGGCAAAATATATGCAAACTTTCTTTTAACTTTAAACTGTGCGTTAAAGTGAAATTCTATTTTAGTCAAACATGTGATTTGCCATTCATCAGTGGTACCCAGATTGTTTTGCATTTCTGTATTTTTTTAAATTCTCTCCCTTTCAGTGTGCAGCTGGTTATCCTATCCTACCTAATAAAAGGCAAGTGTCGCTGCATCTATAATGCAAAAGAAGGAGACAGCACACTGTTCGCTTCTTCAAGTGAACTGTATTGTTACAACAGCATACAGCTTACAGAACAGACCAGACACACGACATGTTTCGGGCTACGCCCTTCCTCAGGTGTGCCACACCCTACACCAGTGACAGCTATATACCCACCCACAGGAAATTACCTGTTGACCAATTCTGTTCAGGTGATTAACATAGTGCAAAAAACCACAATAATATATATCTATACATATACAGTGGCTTGCAAAAGTATTCGGCCCCCTTGAAGTTTTCCACATTTTGTCACATTACTGCCACAAACATGAATCAATTTTATTGGAATTCCATGTGAAAGACAAATCAGGGCCAGTGCTACCATAGAGGCAAAGGAGGCAATTGCCCCAGGGCCCCAGAGCCTGTAGGGGCTCCCAGTAGCTACAAGAGGAAACATTTTTTTTTTCAAAAAGACCTTATAGTTTTTGAGAAAAACGATTTTAAAGTTTCAAAGGAAAAAAAATACACATTTAAAAACCCGTCGACTTTAATAGTTAATAGCAAATCCACCTTAAATGCTAGAAACCCTAAATTTGCAGGATATGTTAAAGGGGAACTAAAGAGAGAGCTATATAGAGGCTGTCATGTTTATTTTCTTTTAATCAATACCAGTTAGTTGCCTTCGCAGCCCTGCTGATCCTCTGCCTCTAATACTATTAACCATAGCCCCTGAACAAGCATTCAGCAGATCAGATGTTTAAGTGGTTCAGACTCTAAAGAAGAACTGTAACGACAAAACGGCCCCTGGGGGGTACTCACCTCGGGTGGGGGAAGCCTCAGGATCCTAATGAGGCTTCCCACGCCGTCCTGCGTCCCTCGGGGGTCTCGCTGTAGCCCTCCGTACAGCGGTGACGCAATATTTACCTTCCTGGCTCCTGCGCAGGCGCTCTGATGGCTGTCGGCGCCGAAGTAGGCGGAAATACCCGATCGGCGTCGGGTCTGCTTTACTGCGCAGGCGCAAGTTTCCGGCGCCTGCGCAGTAGAGCGGACCCGACGGAGATCGGGTATTTCCGTCTATTTCCGTTCCGAAAGTCGCCACAGCGCCCCCGCTGGAGCCAGCAAAGGTAAATATTGAACTGACAGTCGGCACAGTCGCCGGCTGTTCGGAGGGCTGCGGCGAGACCCCCGTGGGACAGAGGACGGTGTGGGAAGCCTCATTAGGATCCCGAGGCTTCCCCCACCCGAGGTGAGTACCCCCCAGGGGATGTTTTTCATGTTACAGAGTCTCTTTAAAGTCAGATCTGACAAGACTAGCTGCATGCTTGTTTCTGGTTTTATTCAGATACTACTGCAGAGAAATAGACCAACAGGCCTGCCAGGCAACTGGTATTGATTAAAAGGAAATAAACATGACAGCCTCCATATAGCTCTCTCTTCAGTTCCCCTTTAAGGAGATCATTGGGAATAAGAGGAAAAAACAATTTTTCAAAAATACCTTATAGTTTTTGAGAAAATCGATTTTAAAGTTTTGAAGGAAAAAAGAATTTTTTTAAATGCGGTAATAGTCACTTTTAGTAGCAAACCTAATGGTAGTGTAATTTTACATGTATCAAAAGAAAGAGCAATACATTTCCTGACGGGGTTTCCAGGGGGTCCATACGCAGCCGCAGCGCTTTGGCCAGGGATCGCTATACAGCCGCAATATGGCTGTATGAAGATCCCTGGCATTTTTTCCTATTTTCCCAAAAAAAATTTTATGTTTAGAGTGTGTGAATTTTTTTTTTTAATTATGTGGGGTCCCCCCTCCTGAAACTTTTTAACCCCTTGTCCCCCATGCAGGCTGGGATAGCCAGAATGTGGAGCTCCGACCGATTGGGGCTCCACACCCTGACTATACCGGCAGCAAAAAAGTTCCCTTAATGCCGATTTTTGTTCCGGGGTATCTGTTGGGGGGCCCCCCAGGTTTATTTTGCCCTGGGGCCCCATTGTTGCTTAAACCGGCCCTGAGACCAATACAAAGTGGTGTACATGTGAGAAGTGGAACGAAAATCATACATGATTCCAAACATTTTTTACAAATCAATAACTGCAAAGTTGGGTGTGCGTAATTATTCAGCCCCCTGAGTCAACACTTTGTAAAACCACCTTTTGCTGCAATTACAGCTGCCAGTCTTTTAGGGTATGTCTCTACCAGCTTTGCACATCTAGAGACTGAAATATTTGCCCATTCTTCCTTGCAAAAGAGCTCCAGCTCAGTCAGATTAGATGGACAGAGTATGTGAACAGCAGTTTTCAGATCTTGCCACAGATTCTCGATTGGATTTAGATCTGGACTTTGACTGGGCCATTCTAAAACATCTATATGTTTTGTTTTAAACCATTCCATTGTTGCCCTGGCTTTATGTTTAGGGTCATTGTCCTGCTAAAATGTGAACCTCCGCCCCAGTCTCAAGTCTTTTGCAGACTCCAAGAGGTCTTCTTCCAAGATTGCCCTGTATTTGGCTCCATCCAGCTTCCCATCAACTCTGACCAGCTTCCCTGTCCCTGCTAAAGAGAAGCACCCCCAGAGCATGATGCTGCCACCACCATATTTGACAGTGGAGATGGTGCATTCTGAGTGATGTGCAGTATTAGTTTTACGCCACACATAGCGTTTTGCATTTTGGCCAAAAAGTTCCATTTTGGTCTCATCTGACCAGAGCATGTTCTTCAACATGTTTGCTGTGTCCCCCACATGGCTTGTGGCAAACTGCAAACGGGACTTATTATGCTTTTCTGTTAACAATGGCTTTCTTCTTGCCACTCTTCCTAAAGACCAACTTTGTGCAGTGCACAATTAATAGTTGTCCTATGGACAGATTCTCCCACCTGAGCTGCAGATCTCT
Source organism: Hyperolius riggenbachi (assembly GCF_040937935.1). Taxonomy (NCBI): domain Eukaryota; kingdom Metazoa; phylum Chordata; class Amphibia; order Anura; family Hyperoliidae; genus Hyperolius; species Hyperolius riggenbachi. The sequence goes on from NC_090651.1 coordinate 317,723,768, forward strand.
GCAGCTCGTCCGGAGTCACCATGGGCCTCTTGACTGCATTTCTGATCGGCGCTCTCAATGTTTGACCTGTGAGTTTAGGTGGATGGCCTTGTCTTGGTAGGTTTACAGTTGTGCCATACTCCTTCCATTTCTGAATGATTGCTTGAACAGAGCTCCGTGGGATGTTCAAGGCTTTGGAAATCTTTTTGTAGCCTAAGCCTGCTTTAAATTTCTCAATAACTTTATCCCTGACCTGTCTGGTGTGTTCTTTGGACTTTATGGTGTTGTTGCTCCCAATATTCTCTTAGACAACCTCTGAGGCCATCACAGAGCAGTTGTATTTGTACTGACATTAGATTACACACAGGTGCACTCTATTTAGTCATTAGCACTCATCAGGCAATGTCTATGGGCAACTGACTGCACTCAGACCAAAGGGGGCTGATTAATCCCATACACCCCACTTTGCAGTTATTGATTTGAAAAAAATGTTTGGAATCATGTATGAATTTCGTTCCACTTCTCACGTGTACACCACTTTGTATTGGTCTTTCACGTGGAATTCCAATAAAATTGATTCATGTTTGTGGCAGTAATGTGACAAAATGTGGAAAACTTCAAGGGGGCCGAATATTTTTGCAAGCCACTGTATGTACATCATACATCAGGGAAGCTACACCAGAAGTGTCAACCCCAGAAAAACACTGAGGAAAGCTCACCTCTGGACTTAACATAATTCAATCAACAGATTACAATGACATTTTACAATTAACAATACCAATCACGTAACAGTCCTGTATCAAGCTTTTGTAGGCGGCCACAATTTAAACCTAAGGAGAGAAGCACATCAAAGGAAGCATTTCAGGCTCAGGGATTCATTCAGACCATTGGGATGCACACAATTAAATTTCTTAATCCACCTAGCCTCACATTGCAGCAAAAGTTTTTTCCTGTCACCCCCTCTTTGGAGTACCGCTACACCATCAATGACAAACCACCGTAATTGGGCTGAAGTGTGATGTATTTTCAGGAAATGACATGAGACCGAAGTTTAATTTTCCTTCTTCCCCATTGCAAAATTGCTGATATCTTTTTTATGCTCTTGAATACATTGTTTCACTGCCATACACCACATATGGGCTGCTTGAGCAGTAATTAGTCATAACTGTTGCTGATTCTTTTTATTGTTCCTAATATGTGTGTGTTTTATCAATCTCTCTCTAGCGGGAACCCCTGGAAAATTGAACAAACGTGTCCTCTGGGTCATGGCGATTGCTTTCTTCCTTGTTCTGATCACATTTTCTTATGCTTATCATTCAAATCTACACATCATTGAATTTACAGAACTTATGAAAAATGGCAAACTGCTGAAAAGCACTGAAGATCTGTGTCCACCAGTAAAAAAGCCCAAACCTCTGACTGGCATGTGGTGTATTAATTCTGGTGGACGTCTGGGTAACCTCATGGGGGAGTATGCCACTCTTTATGGCCTTGCCAAGTTGCATGGCCGTCAAGCCTATATTTCATCTATTATGCAAAACGGGCTGTCAAAGATATTTAAGATAAGATTTTTTGCGCTTCACCAGGAAATTATTACCAAAATCAAATGGAATACATATCCCCTGCATAATTGGATGTCTGAAGAGTACTATAACATTCAAGGAGACCATATCTACTTTATTGGCACCCCATGTTCTTATACGTTCTACCACCATGTTAAGGATGAAATCCTCAGAGAATTTACATTCCACGACTTCATTAGAGAAGAGTCTTATGCCTACCTTGCCAAAGTACGTGGGGACAAGAAAAATGTCACGTTTGTTGGGGTACATGTTCGTAGAGGAGACTATGTCTCTGTCATGCCTAATGTATGGAAAGGGGTGGTTGCTGACGAAGGATATTTACAAAAGGCCACAGACTATTTCAGAAACAAGTATGAGAATCCACTTTTCATTGTGACCAGTAACGGGATGGATTGGTGTAAAGAGAACATAAATAATTCACGAGGAGATATACACTTTGCTGGGGATGGTCAAGAAGGATCTCCAGGCCGGGACTTTGCTCTCCTGGCCCATTGTAACCACACCATTATGACTATAGGGACCTTTGGTATTTGGGCAAGCTACTTAGCAGGTGGCGAAACAATTTACTTAACAAACTACACACTACTGGACTCTCCATTTCATAAATATTTTAAGTATGAAGCTGCTTTTCTCCCTGAATGGATTGGTATTCCTGCAGATCTTTCTCCTCTCCTAAATAAGACAAATCAGAAACAATAACTCCCCAACAAAGAAACTAGATTCATTTTAACTTATTGTAATACCAATTTTAAAATTGTTATTAAAAACTATTTGTTATGCTTGACTAAATGACCAAAGTGAATGTAAAGTGAAACAAAAAAAAAAGAGTTTAACTTACCGTACCTGGGGCTTCTACCAACCCACTGCTGCTCGCGCCGGGACAAACCAATCCTCCAGTCCCCCGCAGTGACTCAGTTTCATTTTTGGCGACTGAGCCAGCCTATGGCCAATGCGCCTGCGTGGCCCTGGCTGCGTTCGTCCTTGAGCATGCGCCTGTTGCTGGGAGAATCCTGCGCATGCACATTATGAGATTTTCTCAAACTGCGCATCAGGGGCGTAGCTACAATTAACTGGGCACCATAGCAAATTTTGTGGTTGGGCCCCCCTCATAACCAAATCCCACCCCCTTCTTCCCCAGTTCTGCACATACTGGAGGAAGCAGAGATCAACACACACTGCAGCTAGTTTACTTTCAGTACAGGCACAGAGTAACCGCTTATACTGTAAATGCTGGAGGGAGCAAAGGTCAGCACACTGCAGCTAGTATACTATCAGTACAGGCATAGAGTATCACCTTGTACTGTACATACTGGAGGTAGTAGAGGTCAGCACACACTGCAGCTAGTATACTATCAGTGCAGGCATAAAGTATGAGCTTATACTGTACATACTGGAGGTAGTAGAGGTCAGCACACACTGCAGCTAGTATACTATCAGTGCAGGCATAAAGTATGAGCTTATACTGTACATATTTGAGGTAGCAGAGATCAGCACACACTGCAGCTAATTTACTATCAGTACAGGCATAGAGTATCACTTTATACTGTATATACGGGAGGTAGCAGAGGTCAGCACACACTGCAGCTAGTAAACTATCAGTACAGGCACAGAGTAACAGCTTATATTGTACATACTGGAGGCAGCAGATATCAGCACACACTGCAGCTAGTAAACTAACAGTACAGGCACAGAGTAACAACTTATACTGTAGATACTGGAGGTAGAGGAGATCAGCACACACTGCAGCTACATTACTATCAGTACAGGCACAGAGTAACAGCTTATATTGTATATACCGGAGGTAGCAGATATCAGCACACACTGCAGCTAGTATACTATCAGTACAGGCATAGAGTATCACCTTATACCGTACATACTGGAGGTAGCAGGAATAGTAGCTAGATCTGTGCCCCCTCCTTACCCCCCCCCCTCCTCTGCAGTATTATAGCTAGATGTGTTTCCTAATCACCCCCTCCCCCCATACACATAGTTTAGTAGGTAGATATGTACCTCCCCCCCCCCCAGTATAATTAAAACACACCCACACACCTACCTACCTACAAGGGTCCCAAGCCCCCTCCCTCCAGTGTGGTGGGTAGCTCCTTCATCCCCTCCCAGCATTACTGAGCTGCACAGTGGGATTGGACAGGCAGGCAGCACACTCACCTCCTCCTTGTTAGTCCAGGGGCTGCAGGTCCTGTCTCTCCTCTGTAGTGTAGCTCTGCACTTCCTGCCTCTGACATCAGGCACTAGAGCCCAAACAGAGCAGAGGAAGTGCACAGTAGTTACACTACACAGGAGACTGAGGACCTGCATCGCCTGGAGCAAGGTAGAGGTAAGTGCTTGCCTGCCTGCTGGTGCCTATTACCACGGCTGCTAGTGGGAGAGCTGCAGCTGTCAGCCTGTGAATGTAAACTCCATCCTCAGGCTGCCAGCTGCAGCTCTCCCACTAGCAGGACTGATAATAGGCTGATAGCCACGGATAGAGATGCGGCGAACTGTTCGCCCGGCGAACATCTCTGGGGCTTTTACTACTTCCGGGTCGCACTGACCCGGAGTAGTACGCCTGCGCTGCCCGGCGGAGCGCGTCCTAGATCGCGCTCCTGTTGCCGGGCACTCTCTGCGCATGAGCGTGACGTCGTTCATGACCACACCTCATACGAGTCTCCCCGTCAGCTGCATGTTAGGACCAGATCCAGCCAGGGGCTCCTCTAGCACTTCAGGCAGCCTCTGCTGGATCACAGCTGCTCCGCAGTCCTCCTCCTCTCCCCAGCCACACATCAAGACGCCACTCCTCCTTCCTCCCTGGCCGGAACGAAAAAAAGTTATTGTCGGGCCCGATGGCGGCCAGGGAGGAAGTTTCAATCCGCCATCCAAAATAGTCCCTGTCACATGCTATACTCGGGAGAGGGACCCCTCATCTGCTATACTCTGGGAGGGAGGGGGGCCCGGCTTCATCATAAATGTATATATTTAATAGAATTCCTCTCAGCTGCGTGCCCCCTGTGGTGTAGGGACGGGGACGGGCCCCATAGCATTGCTACTGTTGCTATGACGATTGCTACGCCTCTGCTGCGCATGCACAGGATGCTGCCGGCAATGGGAGCGTGAATGAGGATGAGCAGAAACAGTGGCCATCGACTGGCTCAGTCACCAAAACTGAGTTGCTGCGGGGACCGGAGGATCGATTTGTCCCAGCGCGGGCACAGGTCGGATGCAGGGGGGCAGTAGAAGTCTCAGGTAAATTAAACTTTTTTTCTTTAAAGAGGCGCTTTTGCTGAATATAACTTAATGAATAAAACTGTTTGGTTTTTTTTAAATATGTGTTGATTAGTGTTGGGCGAACATCTAGATGTTCGGGTTCGGGCCGAACAGGCCGAACATGGCCGCGATGTTCGGGTGTTCGACCCGAACTCCGAACATAATGGAAGTCAATGGGGACCCGAACTTTTGTGGTTTGTAAAGCCTCCTTACATGCTACATACCCCAAATTTACAGGGTATGTGCACCTTGGGAGTGGGTACAAGAGGAAAAAAAAATTAGCAAAAAGAGCTTATAGTTTTTGAGAAAATCGATTTTAAAGTTTCAAAGGGAAAACTGTCTTTTAAATGCGGGAAATGTCTGTTTTCTTTGCACAGGTAACATGTTTTTTTGTCGGCATGCAGTCAAGTCATAAATGTAATACATATAAGAGGTTCCAGGAAAAGGGACCGGTAACGCTAACCCAGCAGCAGCACACGTGATGGAACAGAAGGAGGCGCAGGAGGAGAAGGCCACGCTTTGTGAGACACAACAACCCCGGCCTTGCATGAGGGCAAGAAGCGTGCGGATAGCATGCTTTGTACCGCCATGCAGTCATAAATGTAATAAAGATAAGAGGTTCCATAAACAGGGACCAGCAACGCTAACCCAGCAGCAGCAGCAGCAGCACACGTGATGGAACAGGAGGAGGCGCAGGAGGAGAAGGCCACGCTTTGTGAGACACAACAACCCAGGCCTTGCATGAGGACAAAAAGCGTGCGGATAGCATGCTTTTTACCGCCATGCAGTCATAAATGTAATAAAGATAAGTGGTTCAATAAACAGGGACCACGCGGCAACGCTAACCCAGCAGCAGCAGACGTGATGGAACAGGAGGAGGCGCAGGAGGAGAAGGCCACGCTTTGTGAGACACAACAACCCCGGCCTTGCATGAGGGCAAGAAGCGTGCGGATAGCATGCTTTGTACCGCCATGCAGTCATAAATGTAATAAAGATAAGAGGTTCCATAAACAGGGACCAGCAACGCTAACCCAGCAGCAGCAGCAGCAGCACACGTGATGGAACAGGAGGAGGCGCAGGAGGAGAAGGCCACGCTTTGTGAGACACAACAACCCAGGCCTTGCATGAGGACAAAAAGCGTGCGGATAGCATGCTTTTTACCGCCATGCAGTCATAAATGTAATAAAGATAAGTGGTTCAATAAACAGGGACCACGCGGCAACGCTAACCCAGCAGCAGCAGACGTGATGGAACAGGAGGAGGCGCAGGAGGAGAAGGCCACGCTTTGTGAGACACAACAACCCAGGCCTTGCATGAGGGCAAGAAGCATGCGGATAGCATGCTTTGTACCGCCATGCAGTCATAAATGTAATAAAGATAAGTGGTTCAATAAACAGGGACCACGCGGCAACGCTAACCCAGCAGCAGCAGACGTGATGGAACAGGAGCAGGCGCAGGAGGAGAAGGCCACGGTTTTTGAGACACAACAACCCAGGCCTTGCATGAGGACAAAAAGCGTGCGGATATAGCAGCAATGCTTTTTGCCGCCATGCAGTCATAAATGTAATACAGATGAGAGGTTCAATAAACAGGGACCGGAAACGCTACACCATCCCAGATGTTCATTGGTCATGTTACTTGGTTGGGGTCCTGGAGTGTTGCGTAGTCATTTCCAATCCAGGATTGATTCATTTTAATTTGAGTCAGACGGTCTGCATTTTCTGTAGAGAGGCGGATACGCCGATCTGTGACGATGCCTCCGGCAGCACTGAAACAGCGTTCCGACATAACGCTGGCTGCCGGGCAAGCCAGCACCTCTATTGCGTACATTGCCAGTTCGTGCCAGGTGTCTAGCTTCGATACCCAATAGTTGAAGGGTGCAGATGGATTGTTCGACACAGCTACGTCATCTGACATGTAGTCCTTGACCATCTTCTCCAGGCGATCGGTGTTGGAGGTGGATCTGCACGCTTGCTGTTCAGTGGGCTGCTGCTGCATGGGTGTCAGAAAATTTTCCCACTCCAAGGACACTGCCGATACCGTTCCCTTTTGGGTACTAGCTGCGGCTTGCGTTGTTTGCTGCCCTCCTGGTCGTCCTGGGTTTGCGGAAGTCAGTCTGTCTGCGTACAACTGGCTAGAGGAGGGGGAGGATGTCAATCTCCTCTCTAAAGTCTCCACAAGGGCCTGCTGGTATTCTTCCATTTTGACCTGTCTGACTCTTTCTTCAAGCAGTTTTGGAACATTGTGTTTGTACCGTGGATCCAGAAGGGTATAAACCCAGTAATTGGTGTTGTCCAGAATGCGCACAATGCGTGGGTCATGTTCAATGCAGTCTAGCATGAATTGAGCCATGTGTGCCAGAGTCCTACCAGAATCCTCATCATCCTCTTGTGAGCGTTGTGATAGTTGTTGTGATGCATCATAGTCGTCACCTTCCTCCTGGTGTGCTTCTGCTGACCATTCGCGTTGAATTGTGGAAGTCCAACGTGCACCGCTCTGGCCCTCGTCAGTGGTGGCATGAAATTCCTGCTCCAACTCCAGCTGTTCCTCCTCCTCTTCTTCGTCATAGCTGCTGGGGCCAGCGTTCCCTGAGGCGGATGGCCTGATGTTGGTACCATCACGCTGATCGTTTTCTCCTTCAGATTCCCCCAGTTGCATCATGACAGCTGTTTCCTTGATTTTCAACATTGACCTCTTCAGTAAACACAGCAGTGGTATGGTAATGCTGACTGAAGAGTTGTCACTGCTCACAAGCAACGTGGATTGCTCAAAATTTTGGATGACTTGGCAGAGGTCCAACATGTTGGCCCAATCGGATCCACAGAAGCTTGGCAGCTGTCCGGATGCGCCTCGGTACTGCGCCGTCATGTACTGGACCACTGCACTCTTCTGCTCGCAAAAGCGTGCTAGCATGTGCAGCGTAGAATTCCAGCGCGTAGGGACATCACACAGCAAGCGATGGTGGGGGAGATTGAAGCGCTCCTGCATCTTGGCGAGTGCCCCCGAAGCAGTACTGGAATTTCTACAATGTTTGGCCACTCGACGCACCTTCAACAGAAGATCGGCCATGCCTGGGTATGTCCTCAGGAACCGCTGAACTACTAGGTTCATCACGTGCGCCAGGCAAGGGATGTGTGTCAGCTTAGCCAACCTTAAAGCGCGAATGAGATTACTCCCATTATCACACACAACCATGCCCGGTTTCAAGTCCAGCGGTGCCAGCCACAAATCCGTCTGTTCCTTTATTCCCTTCCAAATTTCCTCCCCTGTGTGCTGCTTATCCCCAAGGCAGATCAGCTTCAGCAACGCTTGCTGACGCATGCCAACAGCTGTGCTGCACTGCTTCCACGATCCTACTGCTGCTGGGTTAGCGTTTCCGGATGAGGTACAGCTTTGAGATGCGTTGGAGGAGAAGGAGTCAGAGAGGTAGGTGCTGCTGTTGTTATCCAGTGGGAGGGACGGCGGTGCAGCTGTTTGCGGCGTGGGCAACACCCGCGCCGTAGCAGGTGAGGAATCGCTGCCAGGCTCCACAAGGTTCACCCAGTGCGCGGTAAGGGAGATGTATCGACCCTGGCCGAACGCACTCGTCCAAGTGTCAGTGGTGAGGTGAACCTTGCAGGCAACGGCATTCTTCAAGCTTCGGGTTATTTTGCTGACCACGTGCTCATGCAACTGAGCTAGTGATGGGCGAACACCTGGATGTTCGGGTTCGGGAAAGTTCGCCGAACATGGCCGAGATGTTCGGCATGTTCGGGCCGAACCCCGAACTTTCCGAACATCCAGCTTTTGGGGGCCCTATGGGGTCGCAGGCATAAGGGGGGAGCATGCCCCGATCGCGGGGGGGGGTCGGAAATTCCCCCCACCCCCTCCGCTAGCGCTCCCCCCTCTGCCCGCTTGCCCATAACAAAGTTTCAAGAAGTACCTGCTGTGTCCGGTGGTAGTGTGGGTGGCTGGCAGTGGGCGGCACTATGCAGTGACTGAATGAGGAGGAGGAGTCCGGAGAGTGACGCGTTGAGGGAGGCCGGGCAGCGGGCGGTTCACTGCTGAACCGCCCGCTGCCCGGCCTCCCTCAACGCGTCACTCTCCGGACTCCTCCTCCTCATTCAGTCACTGCATAGTGCCGCCCACTGCCAGCCACCCACACTACCACCGGACACAGCAGGTACTTCTTGAAACTTTGTTATGGGGAAGCGGGCAGAGGGGGGAGCGCTAGCGGAGGGGGTGGGGGGAATTTCCGACCCCCCCCGCGATCGGGGCATGCTCCCCCCTTATGCCTGCGACCCCATAGGGGGGCCGTATTCGGCCGAACAGGGCCCTGTTCGGCCGAACAGGGGCCCTGTTCGGCCCTGTTCGGCGGCCATTAGAAGTTCGGGGCGAACCCGAACTTAAAATCAGGTGTTCGGCCGAACGCGAACATCACCCGAACAGTGGCGAACACTGTTCGCCCAACACTATGCAACTCAGGCACTGCAGAGCGCGCAAAGTGGTAGCGGCTGGGAACCACGTAACGTGGGATGGCCACTGACATCATGCCCTTGAAGCTGTTTGTCTCCACCACTCGATATGGCAGCATTTCGCAGGCCAGAAGCTTGGCTATGCTGGCTGTTACTGCCACGGCCCGGGGGTCATTTGCTGGCAATTTCCTCTTGCGCTCAAACATCTCCGACACAGACAACTGAACCGTAGCGCTGCACACGGAAGGGCTGTTGGTTGTTGTGTTTGATGAACACTGGGAGACCTCAAGAGCACTACTCCGGAAAGTGACAGTGTCAGCGTCGTCTGATGTTTGTGAATGTTGTGAACCACGCAATGGCTGGGCTACTGCTGCTGCTGAGGCGGGTCTGGTGGTGAGTCTGGTGAACCCAAGGGAGGCAGTGTTGCTGGTACCCTGTCCTGCCGCGTTTGCCCACAGAGTGGGATGTTTGGATAGCATGTGGCGGCTCATGCTGGTGGTGGAGAGGTTGTTAATACTTTTCCCCCTGCTCAGGCGAGTCTTGCACACCTTGCAAATCGCCATGGTAACATCCTCAGTGCAGTCTTCAAAGAAAGCCCAGACTTTGGAGCACCTGCCTCCTTGCTGGCGATTTCTGTTTCCTCCTCTTTTGCCTCTCACTCTAACTTCCACGCTTGTGGTGCCTGAAATTGCGCGCCACCTACCTTGTGGCACAAGGCGAACTTGTGCAGCAGTGGGTTCTTCAACAGACTCATCTGTGCTGCTGCTACGACGGCAATGTTCTCGTTCACAAATAAAATCTGGGTCTCTGTCCACATTGTCCATACCCTCCTCTTCCATCTCCTCAAACTCGTCATATGTCATTGTGGGGCGCCGCCGCCGTGGAGTAGAGCTCCCCAGAACAACCTCTGCGCAGCTCACTCCAACGTCGTCTTCCAGATCTTGTCGGCCGACCTCCTGCAATTGCAACCCCTCCTGCCCAACTTGCTCTGGGATTTGGGTTTCCGAGTCCTCCTCGGACTCGCCTTGTATTTCAGTGCGCGGTGCATTTCCCACAGTTAATGGTTGTGAATCCGGGCACAACATTTCTGGCTGTTCCTCCATTGACCTTTCATAGGTGGAAGTTTGTTGGGCTGGGAATAGCTCCTGCGAATACCCCATTGTGTCCTGAGGTAATTCATAGGACTGGTTATCTGGCAGTTGTGTGCGTGGTGTCGCTGCCGGTTGTGTCAGCTTTGTGCCCACTGGCTCCTTGTAACTGGCTGAGGACTCGGACCTCGTGCGTGATGTGCTGGTGCTGCTTAACCCACTGCTGGACGCTTGAGAGGTCATCCAAGTAATTATCTGGTCCTGTTCTTTTGGATTTGTGAGGGTTGTTGTCCTGGACAACATGGGCGGTATTGAGTGGGTTTTCTTGGGTGCTCCCCTGTGGCCTGTACGTGAACCGTCAGGGGAAACACCTCTTCCCTTGCCCCTTCCTCTTTCACCGGATTTCTTCCTCATTTCACTTATCCTTACAGTACAGGCTGACTGGCAGCAGTACAGTGGCAGTACAGAAATGCTATACAGTACCACTATTCCCAGCAGCGACACAGAGCACAATGCTATACAGTGGCGGGTGAGCGGTGTACTACTGTTCCCAGGCCCAGCAGACACAGAGTGGAAGTAAACACAATGCTATATAGTCTGGCTGAGCGGTGTACACAGAGTGGCAGTACACACAATGCTATATAGTCTGGCTAAGCCGTGTACACAGAGTGTCAGAAAACACAATGCTATATATAGCGTGGCTGAGCGAGGTGCACAGTGGCAGTACACACAATGCTATATTAGTCAGGCTAAGCCGTGTACACAGAGAGTCAGAAAACACAATGCTATATATAGCGTGGCTGAGCGAGGTGCACAGTGGCAGTACACACAATGCTTTATAGTCAGGCTGAGCCGTGTACACAGAGTGTCAGTAAACAATGGTATATAGTCTGGCTGAGCGGTGTACACAGAGTGTCAGTAAACAACGGTATATAGTCTGGCTGAGCGGTGTACACAGAGTGGCAGTAAACACAATGCTATATATAGCGTGGCTGAGCGAGGTGCACAGTGGCAGTACACACAATGCTATATAGTCAGGCTAAGCCGTGTACACAGAGTGTCAGAAAACACAATGCTATATATAGCGTGGCTGAGCGAGGTGCACAGTGGCAGTACACACAATGCTTTATAGTCAGGCTGAGCCGTGTACACAGAGTGTCAGTAAACAATGGTATATAGTCTGGCTGAGCGGTGTACACAGAGTGTCAGTAAACAACGGTATATAGTCTGGCTGAGCGGTGTACACAGAGTGGCAGTAAACACAATGCTATATATAGCGTGGCTGAGCGAGGTGCACAGTGGCAGTACACACAATGCTATATAGTCAGGCTAAGCCGTGTACACAGAGTGTCAGAAAACACAATGCTATATATAGCGTGGCTGAGCGAGGTGCACAGTGGCAGTACACACAATGCTTTATAGTCAGGCTGAGCCGTGTACACAGAGTGTCAGTAAACAATGGTATATAGTCTGGCTGAGCGGTGTACACAGAGTGTCAGTAAACAACGGTATATAGTCTGGCTGAGCGGTGTACACAGAGTGGCAGTAAACACAATGCTATATATAGCGTGGCTGAGCGAGGTGCACAGTGGCAGTACACACAATGCTATATAGTCAGGCTAAGCCGTGTACACAGAGTGTCAGAAAACACAATGCTATATATAGCGTGGCTGAGCGAGGTGCACAGTGGCAGTACACACAATGCTTTATAGTCAGGCTGAGCCGTGTACACAGAGTGTCAGTAAACAATGGTATATAGTCTGGCTGAGCGGTGTACACAGAGTGTCAGTAAACAACGGTATATAGTCTGGCTGAGCGGTGTACACAGAGTGGCAGTAAACACAATGCTATATATAGCGTGGCTGAGCGAGGTGCACAGTGGCAGTACACACAATGCTATATAGTCAGGCTAAGCCGTGTACACAGAGTGTCAGAAAACACAATGCTATATATAGCGTGGCTGAGCGAGGTGCACAGCGGCAGTACACACAATGCTTTATAGTCAGGCTGAGCCATGTACACAGAGTGTCAGTAAACAATGGTATATAGTCTGGCTGAGCGGTGTACACAGAGTGTCAGTAAACAACGGTATATAGTCTGGCTGAGCGGTGTACACAGAGTGGCAGTAAACACAATGCTATATATAGCGTGGCTGAGCGAGGTGCACAGTGGCAGTACACACAATGCTATAGAGCCAGGCTAAGCCGTGTACACAGAGTGTCAGAAAACACAATGCTATATATAGCGTGGCTGAGCGAGGTGCACAGTGGCAGTACACACAATGCTATATTAGTCAGGCTAAGCCGTGTACACAGAGTGTCAGAAAACACAATGCTATATATAGCGTGGCTGAGCGAGGTGCACAGTGGCAGTACACACAATGCTATATATAGCGTGGCTGAGCGAGGTGCACAGTGGCAGTACACACAATGCTATATATAGCGTGGCTGAGCGAGTTGCACAGTGGCAGTACACACAATGCTATATTAGTCAGGCTAAGCCGTGTACACAGAGTGTCAGAAAACACAATGCTATATATATAGCGTGGCTGAGCGAGGTGCACAGTGGCAGTACACACAATGCTATATATAGCGTGGCTGAGCGAGGTGCACAGTGGCAGTACACACAATGCTATATATAGCGTGGCTGAGCGAGGTGAACAGTGGCAGTACACACAATGCTATATATAGCGTGGCTGAGCGAGGTGCACAGTGGCAGTACACACAATGCTATATTAGTCAGGCTAAGCCGTGTACACAGAGTGTCAGAAAACACAATGCTATATATATAGCGTGGCTGAGCGAGGTGCACAGTGGCAGTACACACAATGCTATATATAGCGTGGCTGAGCGAGGTGCACAGTGGCAGTACACACAATGCTATATATAGCGTGGCTGAGCGAGGTGCACAGTGGCAGTACACACAATGCTATATTAGTCAGGCTAAGCCGTGTACACAGAGTGTCAGAAAACACAATGCTATATATATAGCGTGGCTGAGCGAGGTACACAGTGGCAGTAAACAATGCTATATATAGTGTGGCTGAGCGAGCGGTGTACTACTGTTCCCAGCAGCGACACACAATGACTGGGGGGGACCCTGGCTAGCGTGGCTGGAGAGCGAACTACCCTGCCTGCCTACCCAAAGCTAAACCCACAGACAAATGGCGGAGATATGACGTGGTTCGGGTATTTATTTACCCGAACCACGTGACCGTTCGGCCAATCAGAGCGCATTCGGGCCCGAACCACGTGACCCGTTCGGCCAATCACAGCGCTAGCCGAACGTTCGGGGAACGTTCGGCCATGCGCTCTTAGTTCGGCCATGTGGCCGAACGGTTTGGCCGAGCACCGTCAGGTGTTCGGCCGAACTCGAACATCACCCGAACAGGGTGATGTTCTGCAGAACCCGAACAGTGGCGAACACTGTTCGCCCAACACTAGTGTTGATAAACTATTCAGACAATGTTTGCAATGTTACCTTACTCTGATTTACATTTTTACATTTATTTGTGTGATGCCAACATCTTTACGGCTGGCAAACTGAATCATTGTTGGATGCTTTTTTCCCATCTGTATAGTGACCAGTAACATCAGTTGCACTTCCCAGAGTACTTTAGGGCAAAAGGCAGTGGTGTAGCTAAGAAGCCGTGGGCCCCAGTGCAAGTTTAGCATTGGGGGCCCCCCAAGCATTCTATAGGTAATAATTGATACAACACACAGGGCCGGATTTCTACTTTTCAACATCCTAGGCCAGCTATCACCAGGCGCCCCCCCCCCCCCCTTCCTGCAGAAGAGGCCAGTGCTATATAAAAACATAATAATAATATGGTAGGGCATTAGACTATGGTAGGGATTAGATTGTGAGCTCCTCTGAGGACAGTCAGTGACATGACTATGTACTCTGTAAAGTGCTGCAGAAGATGTCAGTACTATATAAATGCATAATAATAATATGGTAGGACATTAGATTATGACTATGGTAGGATCAGAGTGTGAGCTCCTCTGAGGACAGTCAGTGACATGATTACGTACTCTGTAAAGTGCTGCAGAAGATGTTCGTGTTATTAATTAAATACATTGGAAGACATTTACAGATAGTGCCAACAGAGCATGAAACGGAGAATGGGTAGAAAAAGCAACATAGCAAGGGTTGGTAGGCAGTATGAGACAGGACAAGTGGGCATAAAGATGAGAGGAATGGTGGGAAAGCTAGCCTAGAGGGAGAGGAGAGAGTGGGCAATGCAATAATACAACTATTATGTCAGCTGTTGTTAGTACAAGTATATGTCAGCTGTAGATGATAGACCAAAAACATTCTGCCTTTACAGTCCCCCACCAATATCACACACACTATATATATATATATATATATATATATATATATATATATATATATATATATATATATATATATATATATATATATATATATATATATATATATATATATATATATATATATATATATATATTAGATAGATAGATAGATAGATAGATAGATAGATAGATAGATAGATAGATAGATAGAGAGAGAGAGAGAGAGAGAGAGAGAGAACAGTGCCTGCAGCCCCAGTGTTTCCACTTCTCTCCCCAAACATTGCCTTGACCAGTGTGAGGAAGTTTGAGACAGCAGCAATGCAGGACAAGCAGGCATAGGATCTGTAGAGCTGAGCAGCAGCCTGACATTCCTGACGCCTGATGGGGAGCCTTGGAGCCAAAATTTAAAGATGCTTTTTGCTTTTAGTTATACTAAGTATAGCTGAGAGCAGTGCGGCGGAGGCGGCGTGTGTGGCGTCGGGGCGGCGGAGATCTTCAATCAACATGTATCAGAAGGTCGCAAGATGGAGGATACTGTCGTGGGACCTGATTGGCGTGGGATTTTTTCTTAAAGGTACAGGTAAGTATTTCTGAAGATCGCAAGACAGAGGATACTGTCATCGTGGGACATAACAGATTATAGCGCGGGACGTTTTCCGAGGATAATAAGTATTTCTGAAGATCGCAAGATGGAGGATACTGTCGTGGGACCTAATTGGCTTGGGATTTTTTTTCTTAAAGGTACAGGCAAGTATTTCTAGTTAATTCAGAACATTAAAGGACTTTTCTCGTTGTTGCGTTTTTATTTCATTTAACCCTTTATGGAAATGGGTAAGGGGTACTTTACACCCCTATACTTATTTCTCCTGGGAGGGGGGCAGGCATCTGGGTTCCCCTTCTTAAAGGGGACTCCCAGATGCCACCATGAACCCCCCCCCCCCCAGGGAGTCGTCGCCCCCACCTCCTCCTGGGGCACCGGAGGTGGGGTAGAGCCCCTTGTCCATGGATTGGACAAGGGCTCCGGGGGGGAGGGAAAGGCTTGGCCGTCCCTCCTCCCCGAAGCCCCCCCATACCATGGACCATGCGGGCTGGTATAGCTCAGGGTGCGAAGCCCCAGTCGGCCGGGGTTCCGCATTCTGGCTATCCCAGCCTGCATGGCAGACAAGGGGTTACAGAGGCTCGGGAGGGGGGACCCCACATCATTTTTTTCAAAAAAATTTCCACACTCTGAACATAACCCAAAAATTTTAATTTAAAAAAAAATAAAATAAAATTTGTCAATTTTTTTTAAATATTGTTTCCCAGTATCTTTTTAACATATCCTGCAAATTTGTGTTGCTAGGATTTAAGGGGACTTTGCTATTAACTGCTAAAGTCGGCGGGAATTGTTTCAGCCGCGGAAATGTCATTGCGCGATTTAAATAGATACATTTTCCTCTTTGAAGATGAAAAATCGATTTTCTCAAAAACTATAAGGTCTTTTTGAAAAAAAATAATTTCCTCTTGTTCACAATTTTCTTAACATTCCCTACACATTTGGTGTTTCTGGCATTTAAAGGGGCTTTGCTATTAACCGCTAAAGTCGGCGGGTGTTTAATTTTCCCATGGTCAGAAGAAGAATATTCAAAATCGATTTTCTCAAAAACTATAAGGTCTTTTTGAAAAAAAAAATTCCTCTTGTTCACAATTTTCTTCTTAACATTTCCTGCAAATTTGGTGTTTTTAGCTTTTAAGGGGGCTTTGCTATTAAACATTAAATCCGGCGGGCAGATATTTTCCAAACGGCAGCAAAGCAAGGGTTAAAACGAAAAATATCGTTTGGGAGCAATACAAATATAAATACAAACGATAAATTTCGTTTTTAAAGCCGGCGCCGTTTTTTAGCTGTCAAAAACGAAAAATAACTAGCGATAGTGGTTCTCTATGGGGCGTCGTTTTTTAACTACGATAACTGGCGCCATTTTTAACGGACCCCGCCTGCAGAGTCTGTGCTGCACAACATGAGGAGGAGAGGCTGCAGCATGATTCCACAGTGTAAAAATGCTTGTGGTGATAAATGCAGAGTTGCTCACACTCTGGTCTCCATTTGCATCCCAGCCTCTATTCTCCCTCACCCTGTGCAATGCTGGCTGTGCTGACTCTTTCATGTTTACCTCTCCGTGCAGGCACTATTTCCTTCATCCTCCAGCAGATCTGCTGGGCTCTATACAGCTCCACGCTACCACAATGCCAAGGGGGAGGGGCGGAGAGACAAGCAGACCTGTTGGAGGAGGAAGGAGGTAGAGCGTGCACGGAGAGGTAAATATGAATGAAGAAGCCCCTGCAAACAGTAGAAAAGCCTCCCCGGCCTCTGCGGAAATGTAGGCTAGACATCATTACCTCCCGACTCGCACAGTTTGCTGGACTCACACCCTGTCCTGCAGAAATAGGCTGGAGCTGGGGAAAGTGCAGAGGCTCCACCACGATCGCTCCCTACTCCCATTGCCCCGCAGGTATCTCTCATCCCCCACCGCCAAACAAGTGAGTCATGTGCCACCCGACGCAGGCTGGTCGCTGCTTGTTTGCAAACAATGCAGGGCGGTGGAGGACAGATCTGGTCTGGCTACAGGAGGAGGTGCAGTGGAGTCTTCAGCTGGCGGCTGGGCGCTTTGATGTTCTTTACTCCCGACTCTCCTGTCTGCACTACACGCACGTTCCTGCCCCTCAGCCGCCCCAAACACTGCTGAAATTCTGGCGCCCTAGGCCAATGCCTAGGTTTGCTTGCCAGAAATCCGGCCCTGACAACACACCAAAACCAATCAAGGACAACCACAGTGTCAAAGGTGCAAGAAGGGGATGGGAAACTTTGTGTTAATGATCACTACTAGTCAAATCAACCACAGAAGTGAATATTATCAGCAAAGGCCCAATAAAGAGCTAATACCGTGTTTGAGGGGTAGGCCCCTTGGGGCCCCTCTAGCCCAAGGGCCCCGATAGTCGCTAGACTCGCTACCTCTGCACCCTGTATTGCTACACCACTGGCAAAGGGCTGTGTGACATCATTGCCTATGATAAACATCTCTGGGAGGGCAAAGTTCCATATGGCCATACATTAGTATATAGATTTAAAAAGCATTTTTGAAGCAGAAACCAACTTAAAAAATGTGCATTATGCCAAATTTATGTTGCGCTATTTAATGTGACAGTAAAAGTGCTGAAGAGCTGCTCAAAGTAGCCAATCCAATATTCTGCCACAAAACAAGAAAAAAAAAAACTATTAATGAAAATGAGAAATTGCATGAGAAAAAAAATGAGTACACAATCGGAGGGTGACGCAATAATGAGAAAACGCCCCCGATTTCGCATTTGCAGGTGTGTAACCTGCCTAACAGAAAATATTATAAAAGCTCTCCAGAATGGACAAAGACCCCACAATAAATTGTGGGGAAGGGTAGAACCTCTGCCAAAAGTAAAGCTGTGAAGGGCACTCAGCACTAGTGATGAGCATAGTAGCCTAATTATGATTACGCAAAATTTAATGTAATTCACGAAATTACAATTATGGCCGTAAACTGAAATTCGTGATTTTGCAAAATTTCCTGTTTAGCTCAATGAGTGTGAACTTTTTAGATTTGGTGATTACTAACTATTTTGGCAACCATACAGGTAGAACCTGTATTAACCACTTCACCCCAAAGGGTTTTTTACCCTAATGGACGATTTTCACCTTTCAAAGCTCATGCCTTTCATTTGCCAATAGATTAATCACTACTAATCACAATGAAATGATCTACCGTATTTTTTGGACCATAAGACGCACTTTTTAAGCAGGAGGCGTCCCGACACAGTGAGCGGTACGCTCGTCGCTCACACCTGAAGTGGATCGCTGGTCACATGTTGTAATCCAGACTGCGGGCATCCCGGCTTCATGACCCCTGCGCCGCTGGATCACAATGCGAGAACACAGGAGGAGTCCCAGCACGGTGAGCGGTACGCTCACTCCTGAAGTGATCGCTGGTTGGAAGCATCCTGACTCGGAGGAGATGGGGGGAGGGGGGAGTCCCGGCATAGGATGTGCAGACAACACTCACTCCACAATTGCATCGATGACAGCCAAGGGAATCCGGACTGTGAGCAGGAGTAGCGGTGCGATGTGTGAGCATGCAGCTCACTCCTGAACTCACTGCACTCACGCAGTGATTGCCCCAAATGGTCCCGCCTTCAAGACCATTGGCTCCTGTTAGAAAGCAGAGCAGCGGCTGTGATTGGCAGCCCCCCTGCCTGATTGGCCACAGGGCTATGCAGTCAGGATCTGAAGCTACCGCTACACTGCAGCTCCCAGGGCAGAGGGTGAGTGATCCCAACACAGGACACACCTGAAAAACAGTGGGATAGAGGACATAGGAAGGACACAAGAGGGGGATACAGTAAGGACAGAAAGGGACAAAGGAAGGATACAGAGTGACGCAGGAAGGACAGAAGAGGACATAGGAAGGATACAGGTAGACACAGTAAGTACAGAGGAGGACAAAGAAGGGCATATGAAGGAAACAGAGGAACACAGAAAGGACAGAGGAGGACATAGGGGACACAAAAGGTACAAGCGTGACCTAATAATTGGGGATAAAAGATCCACAAGACACTTCTGGACCATGGATGCACCAGGATTATTATAATTTTTTCCCTGGCTTTTGTCCTCTAAACCTAGGTGCGCCCTGTGGTCCGGAGCGTCTTATGGTCCGAAAAATATGGTATATCTTGGTTTTTTTTCACACCAATTAGGCTTTTTGGGCTTGATATTTGTTTTCAGTAATTACTTTATTTTCTATGCATTTTAAAGGGAAAAACAAGAAAAAAAATACACTATTTCTCCAATTTCATCCCCTATAGTTTTACTATGAGCACTGCTACTGTACATAAAGCCAAACATTTTATCTGCCTATTTGTCCTGGTTATGATAAGATTTGAATTATGTCCCTAGTACAAACTATGGTGACACAGTGATATATTATTTGGAAATAAAGATGCATTTTGTCTATGTTGTGTTTTTTGTTTTACTGCTCTCACGTACGCACGCAAGGAAACGTGGGAGCACGCACGCACGCACATCCACCCGCGCCGCGGCAGAAGCGCTGCTTAAATTATAAAAACGTCCTGGAGCCGTTAAGAGGCTCCAGCAGGACGTTTTAATATGCCTGCTTGTCTTTAAGTGGTTAAGATGACAGATTGTAATTGGTATATGGTGATGTAGGCAAAATGAAAAAGAACGCACATTTTCCGCGAACAGGTGATTCGGGCAAACCACCATAGTCTTTAATAGGCAGGCGAATTTTAAAACCTATAGGGACTGTTTCTGTCCACAAAAGTGATGAAAAAGTTGTTTCAAGGAGCCTAACACCTGTACCGTCCGTGGCATGCCGGAGGGGGATCCATGCCAAAAGTCCCACCAAAAATGTGTTTTAATCTCTGAAGGGCAGAAATCACATTACATTCCGAAATTTAAGGAATATTGGGCTTGATTCACTAGGACAAATAGCATGCCTTATCAGAGTTAACAAGCCTTATCAAAGTTAACACGCCTTATCAGGGTTAACACACCTTATCAGGGTAGCATAGAGAGTGCTACGGACTTATGCCTGCTAATTGACAATGACGAGAGATCCACTCGTCCTGCCCTGAGCCCCTGCAGGTCCAATCACTTTAAAGGGCATTATCCCCGCACTTTGATTGGCCCAATAGGCTGCCTGTCAAGCTTCCTGTCAAGTGACAGGCAGCCTATTGGGCCAATCAAATCTACTAGGACCAGCAGACCTGTCTCCAACAGCTAATGTGCGCACTGGACACACAGAATTGCAATATAACAATAGCAAGAAAAAGAAAAACAGCCAGGTGAACTACTGTCAGGGTCGGACTGGGGCACTGAGGGCTCACCAGAGAAATTTCAGCTTGGGGCCCACGGTCCAATGATTTGGAGTTTGTATACTTATGTAGTCTGTAAAGTACTGCAGAAGAGACGTTACATAAGTAACGAGGGTGTAAAAATTGCGTCCCCCCACGGTGCCAGGTATAGGTGCCCGCAGTATAGGTTAGCCAGGTCTAGTTGCACTCAGTATAGGTTCCCACAGTATAGGTAGCCAGGAATAGGTATCCCAGTATAGGTAGCCAGCTATAGGTCCCCCCAGTATAGGTAGCCAGCTATAGGTCCCCCCAGTATAGGTAGCCAGGCATAGGTGCAAAAGTATTCGGCCCCCTTAAAGTTTTCCACATTTTGTCACATTACTGCCACAAACATGCATCAATTTTATTGGAATTCCATGTGAAAGACCAATACAAAGTGGTGTACATGTGAGAAGTGGATCGAAAATCATTCATCATTCCAAACATTTTTTACAAATAAATAACTGCAAAGTGGGGTGTGCGTAATTATTCGGCCCCCTGAGTCAATACTTTGTAGAACCACCTTTTCTGCAATTACAGCTGCCAGTCTTTTAGGGTATGTCTCTACCAGCTTTGCACATCTAGAGACTGAAATCCTTGCCCATTCTTCTTTGCAAAACAGCTCCAGCTCAGTCAGATTAGATGGACAGCGTTTGTGAACAGCAGTTTTCAGATCTTGCCACAGATTCTCGATTGGATTTAGATCTTGACTTTGACTAGGCCATTCTAACACATAGATATGTTTTGTTTTAAACCATTCCATTGTTGGGCTGGCTTTATGTTTAGGGTCATTGTCCTGCTGGAAGGTGAACCTCCGCCCCAGTCTCAAGTCTTTTGCAGTCTCCAAGAGGTTTTCTTCCAAGTTTGCCCTGTATTTGGCTCCATCCATCTTCCCATCAACTCTGACCAGCTTCCCTGTCCCTGCTGAAGAGATGTACCCCCTGAGCATGATGCTGCCACCACCATATTTGACAGTGGGGATGGTGTGTTTAGAGTGATGTACAGTGTTAGTTTTCCCCCACACATAGCGTTTTGCATTTTGGCCAAAAAGTTCCATTTTGGTCTCATCTGACCAGAGCACCTTCTTCCACATGTTTGCTGTGTCCCCCACATGGCTTGTGGCAAACTGCAAATGGGACTTCTTATGCTTTCTGTTAACAATGCCTTTCTTCTTGCCACTCTTCCATAAAGGCCAACTTTGTACAGTGCATGACTAATAGTTGTCCTATGGACAGAGCCTCCCACCTGAGCTGTAGATCTCTGCAGCTTGTCCAGAGTCACCATGGGCCTCTTGACTGCATTTCTGATCAGCGCTCTCCTTGCCTGGCCTGTAAGTTTAGGTGGATGGCCTTGTCTTGGTAGGTTTACAGTTGTGCCATACTCCTTCCATTTCTGAATGATCGCTTGAACAGTGCTCCGTGGGATGTTAAAGGCTTTGGAAATCTTTTTGTAGCCTAAGCCTGCTTTAAATTTCTCAATAACTTTATCCCTGACCTGTCTTGTGTGTTCTTTGGACATCACAGTGTTGTTGCTCCCAATATTCTCTTAGACAACCTCTGAGGCCCTCACAGAGCAGCTGTATTTGTACTGACATTAGATTACACACAGGTGCACTCGATTTAGTCATTAGCACTCATCAGGCAATGTCTATAGGCAACTGACTGCACTCAGATCAAAGGGGGGCAAATAATTATGCACACACCACTTTGCAGTTATTTATTTGTAAAAAAAAATTTTGGAATCATGTATGATTTTCGTTCCACTTCTCATGTGTACACCACTTTGTGTTGGTCTCTCATGTGGAATTCCAATAAAATTGATGCATGTTTGTGGCAGTAATGTGACAAAATGTGGAAAACTTTAAGGGGGCCGAATACTTTTGCAACCCACTGTAGTCGCCCCAGTATAGGTTAGCCAGGTAGGTGCCTCTAGTATAGGTAGCCAGTATATTTGCCTCCAGTATGGGTTAGATAGGCAGGCGCCCCTGGTATAAGTTAGATAGGTGGGTGCTCCCAGTACAGGTTAGCTAGGTGGGTGCCTCTAATATAGGTAGCCAGAATAGTTGCCCCCAGCATAGGTTAGATAGGTAGGTGCCCCCACTATAGGTTAGTTAGGTAGATGCCTCCAATATAGGTAGCCAGTATAGTTGCCACCAGTATAGGCTAGCTAGGTAGGTAGGTGCCCCCAATACAGGTTAGATAAGTAAGTGCCCCCAGTATAGGTTAGATAGGTAGCTGCCCCCAATATAGGTTAGATTGGTAGCTGCCCCCAGTATAGGTTAGATAGGTAGCTGCCCCCCAGTATAGGTTACATTAGGTAGGTGCCCCCCAGTATAGGTTAGATAGGTAGCTGCCCCCCCCCCCCCCCCAGTATAGGTTAAATAGCTGCCCCCCAGCATTGGTTAGATAGGTAGCTGACCCCCAGTATAGGTTAGATTAGGTAGCTTCCCCCCAGTATAGGTTAGATTAGGTAGCTTCCCCCCAGTATAGGTTAGATTGGTAGCTGCCCCCAGTATAGGTTAGATTAGGTAGGTGCCCCCCGTATAGGTTAGATAGGTAGCTGCTCCCCAGTATAGGTTAGATTAGGTAGCTGCCCCCAGTATAGGTTAGATTGGTAGCTGCCCCCCAGTATAGGTCAGATAGGTAGCTGCCCCCAGTATAGGTTAGATTGGAAGCTGCCCCCCAGTATAGGTTAGATAGGTAGCTGCCCCCAGTATAGGTTAGATTGGAAGCTGCCCCCCAGTATAGGTTAGATAGGTAGCTGCCCCCCAGTATAGGTTAGGTAGGTGCTCCCCAAGTATAGTTTAGATTAGGTAGCTGCCCCCAGTATAGGGTAGGTAGGTAGGTCCCCCCCATAATGGAGCCCGACCTCTCCCTCCCTTCCTCTCCCCGGGCCTCCCTCCGTGCTCCCCCCTCAGATGCAGAGTATTGCGCAGGGAAACGCTGTAAATAGCTACTCACCTCCCTGGTTCCAATTGTCGATCACTCACTTGCCGCCGGTCTCCTGCTCTGCATAGACGCGTACATCACTTATCTTATAAATGATGATTTGGGATCGATTGTCAGTACCCCCGATTGTATCCGTTTCAACTTCATTGCATTTTCCATAAATAACCTTGCGTCTGTTTGCAAACATATGGCGTGTTCAACCCTCCCCCTACACATTATAATGGAGCCAAAAATTGACCCCTCACCCCAGAATCAGCATCAGCAGACACATGGCAGCCAATCAGATATCCCTCCCACCTGGACCGCCTCCCCTGCCCCCACCTATCAGAAAGCCAGCACAGCAGCCATTTTGCAGTCTGTGTTTGGCTTCTGTGAAGGAGACTAGGGACAGAGCATTTCTGCAGATAGGGAAAGCGTTAGCTAGACCTGTGTTCTGTGTCCCCAGTGGAGTTTCTACATAACCCCCAGAGCTCTAAAGACTGTGTTTTGATCTTGTGATATTGCTGTTCAGTGTGTCCACGTGGTGCACTTTAGCTGTTGCAGAGGTGCAGTCAGTGCTTAGTGCTAACGGAGCAAGCTACATACTAGATATCATATTAGTAGTAGTACATCTGTGCAAAGACAAAGCACACAGTATTCTGCTTTTCTCTTTTGTTGAGTTTTTTGGGGGTTTGAGATCTCCATTCTCCAAAAATACAAGCAGCTTCAGCAGGCTGCATACTGCATAGTCCTTCTATTCAAAAACAA
This sequence comes from Hyperolius riggenbachi, assembly GCF_040937935.1. Lineage (NCBI taxonomy): Eukaryota > Metazoa > Chordata > Amphibia > Anura > Hyperoliidae > Hyperolius > Hyperolius riggenbachi. Next base: position 317,748,063 of record NC_090651.1, read on the forward strand.
AAGTATTTTTAAGACTGTGCTTATTTTGTTTTTTAAAGAAGCAGTGGGTGAGATACTGTTGCTGTGTACTTAGTGTGTCTATGCCATAGTGCAAGGTTATGAGTTGTCCGCCATCCAGTGTACTTTCAGAGCAAGCCTTCAGTGCCGCCGGAGAGGTGGTAACAGACAAGTAGAGATGGCCCGAACGGTTCGCCGGAAAACAGTTCCGGCGAACATCAGCTGTTCACGTTCACGGCGGGTAGCAAAAAGATAGAGATGTTCGATGTGCCCCCTTTACCTCGTCATTGGGCTAAACTTTGACCCCTTACATCATAGACAGCAGACACATGGCAGCCAATCAGGCTGCACTCACCCACGGACCTCCGCCCCCATAAAAAACGCAGAAGCGCCGGCCATGTTCTCAGTCTGGTGCTGCTGCTGTAGTGAGTGGAAGGGAGAGACATTGCTGCAGAGACAGGGACAGTTAGCTAGGCGCTTCGGTTTATCGCTGAAAGCACCCCAAATCGAAACCTCTTTTGAGAGCTCATATTGTTCTATTTGTTGTTTTTTTTGTGTGTGAGACACTGGTCACACTGCATAAAGGCCAGCCACAGTCATTGCTGGGCTGTGTAGTTCTACTATACGCTTCTATCTATATTGCAAGCAAGCCAGCACACTGTCTATCATAAGCTGTGCTTAGCTTGCTACTGTATCTGTTATTGATATCTGTTTGTGTGGGTTACACACACTGCATACAGTCCACAGTCATTTGCTGGGCCTTGTAGTTCTACTATCTTCTAACTATTGCAAGCAAGCCAGCACATAGTCTATCATAAGCTGTGCTTAGCTTCACACTGTATCTATTGTATATTTGGATGGGCCCCCCCCCCCCCATAGGTGCCAAATAATCGTAATGGGGCAGCGTTTCACTGTAAATTAATTGTAAAGTGGGCAGCATTTTACCAGACAATCGTAATGTGGGCCAGAAAATCGTAATGTGGGCAGAGTTCACCAGAAAATCGTAATGTGGGCCTTTAGAAAATCATAATGTGGGCAGAGTTCACCAGAAAATCGTAATGTGGGCACCAGTCACCAGAAAATTGTAACGTGGACAGCATTCACCAGACAATCGTAATGTGGGCAGCGTTCACCAGAAAATCATAATGTGGGCAGAGTTCACCAGAAAATCATAATGTGGGCAGAGTTCACCAGAAAATCGTAATGTGGGCACCAGTCACCAGAAAATCGTAACGTGAGCAGTAGTCACCAGAAAATTGTAACGTGGACAGCATTCACCAGACAATTGTAATGTGGGCAGCGTTCACCAGAATATCGTAATGTGGGACAGAAAATCGTAATGTGGGCAGCAGACACCTGAAAATCGTAATGTGGGCAGCAGACACCAGAAAATCGCAATGTGGGCAGCAGTGACCAGAAAATCGTAATGTGGGCAGCAGTCACCAGAAAATCGCAATGTGGGCATCAGTCACCAGAAAATCCTAATGTGGGCAGCAGTCACCAGAATATCGTAATGTGGGCAGCAGACACCTGAAAATCGCAATGTGGGCAGCAGACACCTGAAAATCGTAATGTGGACAGCAGACACCAGAAAATCCTAATGTGGGCAGCAGTCACCAGAAAATCCTTATGTGGGCAGCAGTCACCAGAAAATCGCAATGTGGGCAGCAGTCACCAGAAAATCGCAATGTGGGCAACAGTCACCAGAAAATCGCAATGTGAGCAGCAGACACCTGAAAATCGCAATGTAGGCAGCTGTCACCAGAAAATCCTAATGTGGGCAGCAGACACCAGAAAATCATAAAGTGGGCAGCAGACACCTGAAAATCGTAATGTGGGCAGCAGACACCTGAAAATCGTAATGTGGGCAGCAGACACCTGAAAATCGTAATGTGGGCAGCAGACACCAGAAAATCGTAATATGGGCAGCAGACACCAGAAAATCGTAATATGGGCAGCAGACACCAGAAAATCATAATGTGGGCAGCAGACACCTGAAAATCGCAATGTGGGCAGCAGACACCAGAAAATCGTAATGTGGGCAGCAGACACCAGAAAATCGTAATATGGGCAGCAGACACCAGAAAATCGTAATGTGGGCAGCAGACACCTGAAAATCACAATGTGGGTAGCAGTGACCAGAAAATCGTAATATGGGCAGCAGACACCAGAAAATCGCAATGTGGGCAGCAGACACCTGAAAATCATAATGTGGGCAGCAGACACCTGAAAATCACAATGTGGGTAGCAGTGACCAGAAAATCGTAATATGGGCAGCAGACACCTGAAAATCCCCCTGCAGTGACGTCAGCGGCGGCGGGATACATACCTTCTTCCTTGCGTTCCATCGCCGCCTTCTCGCTCTAGCGGCTGCCGTCACTTCCGCTTCCGGAAGTGACGTCAGCCGCTAGAGCGAGAAGGCGGCGATGGAACGCAAGGAAGAAGGTATGTATCCCGCCGCCGCTGCTGCCCGCTGCCCACACACATTCACTAGCTGGAGGGGGGCGCAGAGGGGAGAGCCCCGAGGTGAGGGAGAGGGGGGAACTTCCCCTCTCCCCGCCGACTGTGGGCAAGGCTTTCCCCTCATGCTGCCACCCCTCCAGCCCCCAAAAAACGGCCCCGAGCGGGCCCCGGGGGGGGGGGGGGGGGGGCGGGCCCCCCCCGCGGGCGCAGGCGCTGCAGGGCCTATTGCTACGCCCCTGAGGATATCTCTCTGTGTGTGTTACACAGAGTACACAGCCCTGCGTTATACAATTACACACAGCTGCTGTGTATTTGACACTGATTGTGTGCCTCTTTGTAATTACACACACTGTCTACCACTATTGAATATTCTTAGTACTACTGCATTCCCCCAATATAGAAAAATAACAGGCAGAGGCAGGCCACCCTGCAAGTCTTTTCGGGGTTGTGCTGGTGTGATTTTGTGTGGCCCTCGACCAATGCACAGTGTTCAGAGGGCACGTACCCTCAACCCACAAAATTCCGAGGACGTAGTTGACTGGTTCCGAGTACGTAGCTTCCGCATGGAGCCGTGACATACCTTCCTCCTCCTGCTCTGATTCAGGCACCCCACAACTACTTACCACTCAGCCGGCAGCCACCACCACCACTACTACTAGCAATACAGCCGCTCCACTTCAGATGTCGCAGGACTTATTCACATGTTTGTGGTGAATTTACTGATCCACAACCATTATTGTTACAAGATTAAGGTGTTAAGGATGTTACGCCACCTAATATGTCTCAGTTAGGCGTCACTACACACATGAACGTGTGTACATTTTTTGGATAAATGACATTGACATTTAAAAAAAAACAAAAAACAAATACTCTTTTTTTATAAATAACAATGACCAAGCTGGTCCGTTCAGTTGAGTGCACATGCAGCACCGGCACAGCTAAAGGGCCTTACAGACCTGTTACCGCCCAATCTCGCATGGTTGCATGGTCGCATAACTAGTTAGCATGGTGGAGCTCTAGGGCCTCTGTTATCACTGTATTGTGTTTGCACCATTGCATAGCTGTGTGTCGTGTGATACTCCACAGACAGAACACTGACACTGAGGGGTCTGGGGGGAGGAGGAGACCTTTTGTGACCTCAGTCAGGAAGAGGAGCTGGCTATATCGGCATCCATCCTTGTTCAAATGGTGTCTTTCATAGAGATGGCCTGAACGGTTCGCCGGCGAACGGTTCCTGGCACACTTCCGTGGTTCGTGTTCGCGGAGACCTGCAAACTTTTGCGGAAGTTCGATTTGCCCCCATAGTGCATCATTAGGGTCAACTTTGACCCTCTACCTCACAGTCAGCAGGCACATTATAGCCAATCAGGCTACACTCCCTCCTGAAGCCACTCCCCCCTTATAAAAGGCAGGCAGCATCAGGCTTTTCACTCACTGCAGTAATTAGAGAAGGGAGAGCTGTTGCAGACTCTTATAGTGAAAGCTTAGTTAGGCTCTTGTAGGCTTGTTAGCTTGCTCCTTGCTGATTCCTATTGCTAAAAAAACACCCAACAACAGCTCTTTTGAGAGCTAATCTTGTTCTTGTGATCTATTTTTTTGTGTGTGTGGCCCACTTGCATTATATACAGCCCTGTCAGTCAGTCGCAGCTGGCCTTTGACCCCTTGGTGGTATAATTATTACTGTGCCAGGTGCAGATTTGTAATACCCATCATTCAGTGCACCCACCTACCTACGTGAGCGCACGCAGTGTCACTGTGCCTGTCCGGTACCTGTCTGTGTGTGACAGGTGCACATTGTAATACCCATCACTGCATATACCTACCTGTTGTTTACTTCAGTGCACCCACCTACCTACGTGAGCACGGCCAGGTACATTACTTATACAGCAAATGGGTCCTTACTTGGATGTGTGGTGGTGGTAGCCGGTTCTCAGGCTCCCACTCCGGACCGGAATTGAACCCTAATTCCCCGGCCATTACCCGTGGTCACAATGGCAGACTTGCCCTCCATAATAGATTCTCGTTGAAGGTACTGAACAGCAAGCAGAAAATGTAATTTTAAAAAAATAGATGTAAGCTTTAACAATGGAAGAGAAAGAACCATTGAAAGTTGATAAGGCAGTCAGACATCGCCTGATATCACTGAGGAAGAGCAATCTCGCCATGGTGCGCAGTATTCCAGCACTGCCGTAGCTACGCAAACAGCGGTTTGCGGTGCGTTACACAGTGAGTTTGGTGTGTCAGTGTGAAGCAGTACTCTAATTACACTCCCTGATTGATGTATACACATGCAAGATGTTTTAAAGCACTTTAGGCCTGCAATTTAGCATTCAATGTGATTCCCTTAAAACGCTGCTTTGCGTTAAATCCAGATTTTTCCCCGGGACTTTTGCCGTCTATCCCACTGCTCCATGCAAAAACTCAGATGTTCAACCCCTTGAAACATCTTTTCCATCACTTTTGTGGCCAGCATAAGTGTTTCTAGTTTTCAAATTTCTCCTCCCCACTGAAGTCTATTGCAGTTCGCGAAAGTTCACGCGAACCGAACTTTTGCAGAAAATTGCGTTTGCGGTTCGCGAACTGAAAATCAGAGGTTTAGGCCATCTCTAGTCTTTCATGCTGTCCTGCCTGTTGAGGGAGGGACCCATAAAAATAGTTAAAGGAGAACGACCTGTAGTGGGTGGCAATTCTACTAGACCCTCGCTGTAAGCACAAAGTGGTGGAACTGTTAGCAGAGGTCTCACCACTTTTAAACACTTAGCTCCTCTTGATGTTTGTATGCCTCCCTCAGCAAGCTTACTGTGATGCCCAAGCCCGGTTGAGTGGGAAACTTCCACAAAGCACATTAACTGTTGTTTGGTTTATTTTGTATTGTTATACCCCCCCCTCCCCCCCAAAAAAAAAATTAAACAAAAATAAAGAATATTTCAATCTAAATCAGTTTTGAAAGAGATCTAGAGCATGATCCCTGGGCAGAACAATAAAAACAAAAGGAAAGGCTATTCAAAGCAAAATAATTGTGTGTGCAATGGGCAAAAAATGATGCCGGTTGTTCCCAACACTTAAAGAAAAATGAGCTTATCACACAGCTGAAAGGAAGGCTCATGGTGAAGGAGCTGCCCGGACAGGAAAGCCAGCTTGTGGACATATTTGCAGGGTGCTGGCACTCGGATGGTCCCAGGCCATTTCCAGTACATGTGGCACAATTTGAAAGTCCGCCTTTGTAGATGGTCAGGGTTGAGCTTTGCAGTGTTCATCATCATATATATCGTGAGTGGGAATGCCTTATCCTTGCATGACATCGTGGGAGAGCAGGAAGAAATCCACCCAGTCGCGGTTGGTGGTGGTGACAGTGTGGTCCAAAACGGTACAAAAGAGCAGGGATGACAAATACTCAGGATGCAGAGCAGTACAGATTGTTACTGATCCTTTTCTGCATTATGTTGACAATTATGCAAGAGGAATAATTTTCAAAAGTACCAAAGTAGGTCTGCAACTGCGGGATCTCATAATTCTGCACTGTGCTGAGCTGTCCATCTGACACTCCATCTCGGTACACCACAATCTTCTCTGGCAGCGCACAATTTACCTCGTAGCATTTCTGAAGAGAGCGGCCACAATTTACAGCTTCAAGCCATCCATAATATCCTGATGTGGTCACTGAAAGACTACACAGAAGTAGCAGCGGGTCTGGCAAGAATTTATGCTGGCCACAAAAAAGCCTGTCACTGAACGGGAACTCCAACTGGCATCATGGTAGATCCATTCTGATCACCATCAGATTGGATGAGATGAGATGGAGGACACCATTTTACTAGGGCAGGAACAGTGCAACTGTTCCTGCCCTAGTAAAAGGGTGTCCTCCATCTCATAAAAGGGTGTCCACCATCTCATTCCAGCTCTGTTTCTGAGTTTTAAAGGTGCAGCTGTACAAGAAGTTAAGCGGAGTGTAAAACATCATACTAAGCGATTCTAGCTGGTCTGTACTGTCAGCCCAGCTGTCCAGTGAGCACAACTTATACTAGCATTATATGTGGGTGCACTGACACTGTCTGTGGAGGAGGAAGGATCACTGTGGTTAATACAGCTTGTGGAGGAAGCGATTTACCCTGCTGCATACCGGATTACGCTTTGTGCCCTCCTGTCTTTTCTGTTTGAGCTACTGTATATACAGGGAGAAGCACAAGTGTTAGAGCCAGACTTCTGCATTTGAATGTGGCTTTGCTGATATACAATTTTATCAGCCATTGAACATCGGTGAGAGTATATTTTACTTCTATTCCCTAGGAGTGATTATGATTTTGTGCTTTGGACTGGTCCAATAAGATTGCTATAGAGACTCTAAAATGTTTGTGGTGGACTTTCTTATTTATACTACCAAGGGCTATAATTAGAGTGTGTATTGAGGGGTCAAGCACATATAGGGTGTGAGCGCTGTACATACATTTGTCTACACCCCTAAATATTGTCTGTAACCTTAACTAATGTACAACGCTGAGTAATATGTTGGCGCTTTATAAATACAATAAATAAAGAATAAAAAAATACAGTGCCAGAAGTTAGGGTAATATTGCTGTTTGATGTCGTGAGCCAACTGAGCAAAGTAATGTATAGCAGCTAGCGCCTAAAGATATATAAAAATTGAAAAATGTTAATCAAAAAGAAAATCAAATTCACATATATAAGAATACAATGGGACGCATGGTGCTTAGGCGCCCCCCAGTGGTCAAACATATGAACGTACCAAAATAGAATTGAATAGAACAGTGATGGCTAACCTTGGCACTCCAGCTGTGGTGGAACTTCAAGTCCCATGAGGCATTGCAATACTCTGACAGCTCTAAGCATAACTCGGGGAGGCAGAGGCATGATGGGATTTGTAGTTTTGTCACAGCTGGAGTGCCAAGGTTAGCCCTCACTGGAATAGAACAAGACCAGATTAATAAGTACATACATCAAAATGGCCCAAGAGGGCACAAACCATTGGGACTGTGCACCACAGCAAATATATGGGGAATAAAAGGAACATGTGCAGGAGGCTCCAAAGATATATAAAGAAAATATGTACCACCTGCTCACCTCAGATGGCACATGAAGATAGGCAGAGCCGGGACAAGGTCCTCCAGCACCCAAGGCTGAGACACCAAAGAGTGCCCCTCCATCCCTCCCACCCCAGCCATCACACACTGATTGCTATTAGACTAAGAGGCGCCACAGGGCCCACAACCTCCCCAACACCTTAATATGTAGTTATCTGGCTTGCAGTCACTGCCATGTATTCCCCTTTTCTTATTTCTTTCTGATTCAAACACAATTAAGCATGACAGCTGAATGAATTCTGCGCCCTAATCTTGGCTACCTATACTGGGGGGACCTATACTAAGTGCAACTAGACCTGGCTAACCTATACTGCGCGCACCCATACCTTGCTCGGGGGGGGGGGGTGCATTTTTTACACCATCGCCCTGGGTGCATTTTAACCTAGAAACTGCACTGGTTACGCACCATGCCATGAGTAGCCCCCTCCTGTGAAAAGTGGCTCATGTCAGAAGGGTCTTGAGTGTTGGGGCCTTTCGGGCAGTTCTACTTGCATATGGTGGGGGATTTTAATTGTTTTTAATTGTTTTGTTGGATATATCCTTAATACATTTTGACAATTTTTCACCAACTGTGGATGTTTTGGTGTTGTAAGATCTGGTGGCCCTCATGGCGGCATAAACGACAAGACCCACGCTGAGGCGCAAGCCTCTGGGTCTCAGCCTGTCTCTGACGTTACTGGAGCGCATGGCCCTCAGCCCCCATTAGATAAGCGACCAACGTGCTCTCAGTACGCGCTCCACCGCCGTAAACATTAACCACATTTGTGCTTTGCATGTCAGCATCTCTGCTGACACTCTCTCTGCTTATTGGTCACTTTGGATTCCTTTACTTTCTGATTGGTTAGTCCTAGTATAAATGAAAGGTGAGCGCCCTCTGTCATCGCCCATGATAGCCTATGCTGGGCTTGTTGCTGAGATTGCGCTCATAACAAGTGCTTTTCTTGCTGCCGACTTGTGTCTGTCTCTTGACTAAGTTTCTTCCAGATTGCTTTACCGTTACCGACCCAGCCTGAACCTGACCACAATTCTGTATTGGATTACCTGTTGACGACCCTTGCTTGTTAAAGGATTTCCATGAACGCTGCCTGGACTGACTCCGGCCTGTTTGATCACGCAACTGTCTAGTGATTATATCTCTGCCACTACCTCCTATCTTGCCATCGTCTGGATTGCCCCAGCCTATAGGCCTCAGGTGGCTATTCAGTATACTGTGTTTGCATTGCTCATTACTGTGTTTGGTGATTGCTGTCTGCCGGTTTGTATGCTACATCTGCCTGCAGGGCATTGTAGTTTTTAGTAGGCAGGAGTTTCCGCAGGCGTTAGGGCTGAGTTATAGGTCAGTCATATGAGCATACAGCCTGACTCATAGCAGGTGACCAGACAAGCCTAACAGGTGTGATATATTATTGACAGTCCCTATGGAGGGCACCTTTTCTTGATAATTCCAATTTGTTGTTTTAGCCCTCAAAGGGACATATTACTACGTGTTAGCTCTGTTTTTTTAAATAACAGTGATAACAGGGGTGACTGACAACACAATACAGGTAATAAGCAATAAGATACACAACACAATACAGGGAGTAATACAATGCCAGATCATACACTGGAGTGATAGTCCCAATAATACAAGTTCACATTATGCTGTGGGTAAAGTGCACAATCAAATATGATACACATGGAGACAGGGCCCTGCCAAAGGCTCACAATCTAATTGGATGACACTTTCCTATACTGCAAAAAAGCCTCCCAATTGAATGTATTTCATGGCATGCTAAGATCATTTTGGATCTCCAGAACTATGTGCCAAATAACATCTACAACTAAGCTGCAACCAGAAATTCAATATTAGTAATAAGAAAAAGATATACCTTTCATTTGGGTTTTTATCTTTATTTGTGTCTCCAGCCAGTGGCGTAGCTAAGGAGCTATGGGTCCGGGTGCAAGTTTTACATGGGGCCCCCCAAGCACTCTATCCATAACAATTGATACAGAGGCAGAACACCAAAACCTGCAAAGGACAACCACAGTGTCAGAGGTGCAAGTAGGGGATGGGAAACAGTTTGTTAATGATTACCACTATTTAAAGCATCTATAGAAGTGATTATTACCAACACAGGGCCAATAGAGAGCTAATATTGCGCTTGAGAGAGGGCCCCTTGGACCCCCTCTGACCCAAGGGCCCCAATGCGGCTGCTACTATTGCAATGCCATTGTCTCTAGCTGTGGTATTCTCTCTCACTTCCTAAGAGAAAAGTGGCTAAAGATATAATAATGATAAGATACCAGATAAGAACCACAACCACAATATATTGTAGAGTGAGAAAAGGGTAGAACCTCAAAATTCTAAAGGTAACACGGAAGGAAAGAGGGAAAGAATCTCTCTCTCCTCCCCCCCAGCCACAAGACAAGAGTCCCATTCAATTTACTTTTACTCTGAATTTTATCATAGGAGATATTATCACACCTTATCAATAAAACACGTTTTAAAATAATTTTTATATTACTTCTTTTTGGTAGTTTTTAATTGCCAGGTGCTGAAAAATTATTTTGTTGATGAAAAGACAATATTTGCACTAAACCAGTGCAGAATAGGCACTTACAACCCAAATAATTTAAGTGTGTGACAAGTGATGATCATAATCAGCTAATTACGATTATGCAAAATTTTGCCTTTTTTTTTTAACTACGCCCATCCGTAATTCCGATTTGTAAATTGAATGGAGTGTAATCCATTCGTAATTTCATGTAATTTTCATGTATTGTTTGCATTTTTTAGTGCCAACTTTAGCGGTGATTCGAATAGCAAAGTCCTCATACATGCTATTGTCACCAAAATTGCTACATACTGTATGTTACGGAGAATAATGGGTAAAAGTCAAAAAAGACCTTATAGTTTTTCAGAAAATTGATTTTTAAAATGGAAAAGGAAAATGGTTTTTAAACTGTTCTGGCCACCTAAAATCGGAGGTTCGGGCCATCTCTAGTTGGTAATGGCTGCTAAAGGCAATGGAACAAGTTGCCTGAAGGTATAGTGAATCTTAGGCTGATAGAGGGCCAGCAATTATCAGGCGATAATCCTTACAGTCACTCTTACTTCCAGCTGCTATGGATACAGCTTGCCACCCTACAGCAGACCACTCAACCCAGCCAATGCAGGAAGTCCTTCCGAGCAGCCAGTGCAGCTGAGGGAGTTCTCTGGATGCAGAGCAGGATGTGACCCTGCACCCCTGGCTATGGAGTTGGTCTGTCTGTCTGCCCCTAGCGTGGGAGGACCATATAGCATGCTTATGACCAGTGCTGGTCGTAATGGAGAAAGCTACGCTTACGGATCATTACGCGTAATTTTACGCAATTACGCATTACGAAATTACGCTTACGGCAAAGACAGTCAATTTCGGTACATGTCTATAATTACGCATAGCACTTACGCAATTACGCGTAAGTATACCGTAATTCATGTAATTACGTTATAGGTTTACGCGTAAAATCCTACTAGCAATTAATGCGTAAGGTCATGCAGCCAAGCGGAAAAGTTGACTCATGGATCAATGTTAGGTAGCCGCCGACTTTAAGGGTTAATAGCAAAGCCCCCTTAAGTGCTAAGAGCCTCAAATTTGGAGAATATATTAAGGAGATCAGAAGGAATAAGAGGAAAAAATTTTTTTTCAAAAAGACCTTATAGTTTTTGAGAAAATCGATGTTAAAGTTTCAAAGGAAAAATATATACATTTAAAAACCCGCCGACTTTAACGGTTAATAGCAAAGCCTGCTTAAAATTTAGGAACACCAAATTCACAGGGTATATTAAGGGGATCAGTGGGAATAAGAGGAAAAATTTTTTTTTCAAAAAGACCTTATAGTTTTTGAGAAAATCGATTTTTAAGTTTCAAGGGCGAAAATGTCTTTTAAATGCGGAAAATGTCAGTTTTTTTTGCACAGGTAACAATAGTGTTTTATTTTCATAGATTCCCCCAAGTGGGAAGAGTTTTACTTACTTCGTTCTGAGTGTGGGAAATATAAAAAAAAAACGACGTGGGGTCCCCCCTCCCAGACCTCTTTAACCCCTTGTCCCCCATGCAGACTGGGATAGCCAGAATGCGGAGCACCGGCCGCGTGGGGCTCCGCACCCTGACTATACCAGCCCGCATGGTCCATGGATTGGGGGGTCTCGGAAGGGGAGGGGCAGCCAAGCTTTCCCCTCCCCCTCCGAGCCCTTGTCCAATCCAAGGACAAGGGGCTCTTCTCCACCTCCGATGGGCGGTGGAGGTGGAGGCCGTGATTTCCTGGGGAGGGGTTCATGGTGGCATCTGGGAGTCCCCTTTAAAAAGGGGTCCCCCAGATGCCCACCCCCCTCCCAGGAGAAATGAGTATAGAGGTACTTGTAGTACCCCTTACCCATTTCCTTTAAGAGTTAAAAGTAAATAAACACACAAACACATAGAAAAAGTATTTTAATTGAACAAAAAACATAACCACGAAAAAAGTCCTTTAATATTCTTAATTAACCATTAATACTTACCTGTCCCTTTAAAAGCCAGTTCCCACGCAATATCCTCGGAAATATACTAATCAGTTACAATGTAACAAAGTTATTACAATGTAACAACTTTGTTACTTTGTAACACCACCGCACCCGACGTCACTCGCCGCTCACCCGCCGGCCACCGCATACACGCTAGTCCCCGCCGGCTCCCGCCGTCCACTCCGCCCACACCTGTCACTCATATACATGCTGGCACCCATGGGTGCCAGCATGTATATAGGTGACATGTGGGAGAGGCGGGGAGGGCAGCGGAGCCGGCGGGGACTTAGCGTCCCTTCACCCGACAGAGCTCTGAGCTATATTAGCTCAGAGCTCTCGAAAGCATCTTTGTATTTGGGCTCCAAGGAGCCCCATTGGTCCTTAGCAGACCAATGGGGTTCCTTCAAATCAGAAGGAACCCCATTGGTCTGCTAAGGACCAATGGGGCTCCTTGGAGCCCAAATACAAAGATGCTTAGAGAGCTCTGAGCTATAGCTCAGAGCTCTGTCGGTCCGTGCAGCGCAGACGTGGTGGCGGCGGCGGCGGTGAGTGACGTCGGGTGCGGCGTAGTTACAATGTAACAAAGTTGTTACATTGTAATAACTTTGTTACATTGTAACTGATTAGTATATTTCCGAGGATATTGCGTGGGAACTGGCTTTTAAAGGGACAGGTAAGTATTAATGGTTAATTAAGAATATTAAAGGACTTTTTTCGTGGTTATGTTTTTTGTTCAATTAAAATACTTTTTCTATGTGTTTGTGTGTTTATTTACTTTTAACTCTTAAAGGAAATGGGTAAGGGGTACTACAAGTACCTCTATACTCATTTCTCCTGGGAGGGGGGTGGGCATCTGGGGGACCCCTTTTTAAAGGGGACTCCCAGATGCCACCATGAACCCCTCCCCAGGAAATCGCGGCCTCCACCTCCACCGCCCATCGGAGGTGGAGAAGAGCCCCTTGTCCTTGGATTGGACAAGGGCTCGGAGGGGGAGGGGAAAGCTTGGCTGCCCCTCCCCTTCCGAGACCCCCCAATCCATGGACCATGCGGGCTGGTATAGTCAGGGTGCGGAGCCCCACGCGGCCGGTGCTCCACATTCTGGCTATCCCAGTCTGCATGGGGGACAAGGGGTTAAAGAGGTCTGGGAGGGGGGACCCCACGTCGTTTTTTTTTTATATTTCCCACACTCAGAACGAAGTAAGTAAAACTCTTCCCACTTGGGGGAATCTATGAAAATAAAACACTATTGTTACCTGTGCAAAAAAAACTGACATTTTCCGCATTTAAAAGACATTTTCGCCCTTGAAACTTAAAAATCGATTTTCTCAAAAACTATAAGGTCTTTTTGAAAAAAAATTTTTTCCTCTTATTCCCACTGATCCCCTTAATATACCATGTGAATTTGGTGTTCCTAAATTTTAAGCAGGCTTTGCTATTAACCGTTAAAGTCGGCAGGTTTTTAAATGTATATATTTTTCCTTTGAAATTTTAACATCGATTTTCTCAAAAACTATAAGGTCTTTTTGAAAAAAAAAATTTTCCTCTTATTCCTTCTGATCTCCTTAATATATTCTCCAAATTTGAGGCTCTTAGCACTTAAGGGGGCTTTGCTATTAACCCTTAAAGTCGGCAGCTTTTTTATATTATACGGGAGCGTAATATTACGCGATTACGGCAGACTGTGTAATTTCAATGGGAGTTTACTGTCTTACGCGTAATTTGTTACGCATAAAACGTAACCCTATGGTCTACGCGTAATTAAGTACGCGTAATACCGTAACCTTACACGTAACGCTTACGGTGCATTTGTAGTGAATTACGATGCGTAATTACGCTAATGCGTAATTTCGGCCCAGCATTGCTTATGACAGTAATGGAAGATTTTATAATGTAGAAGGAATAAGTCCTGCACTATGCTTTCTTGTTTTAGAAAGGAGGTACACCCTCCGAAACGTCACTGTGATACATGTCAATTATGTCTTAAAGGAAACACGAGGTGAAAATAAACTGATCAGATAAACAATTGTATCTATTCTCCTAATAAAAATGATTTTTCTTTAGATATTCCAGTTTTATTTTATTTTTAATTCTACTTTTTAAGTATTTACTGTCTTATTTCTCTGCTCAATGACACATGCATTGAAGTATGCCAGAGCTAAAATATATGAACTATTGACCCTAATTATCTCTTCTTCTCTGCTCTCAAAAGCCCTTTTCTGCCAGGAAAGTGTTTGATGGTTGCAATTCTTTATTAGAGAGGGTTACACTATAGTCTGACCTAGTACCGACCCAGACAGAAACTGCATACCGACCCAGACAGAAACTGCAGGTATGCAAAGGTACTTGCATACCTGATCTTTAACTCTGTCAGGCCGGGAAATAAATAAAAAAAGGAACACAGCATAGTTATTTGTGTGCTTGACACTGTACATACCCATGTCTATTTCATCATGTCACATGTCACCTTGTATATTCTTTAAATAAAAGAGCATAAATTATAGACTGATGGTTCCAGACTTATTCCTTCTACTTAAGTTTATTGGCTCGTAGTGCTGTCGAGCTGGCTGCCCTGGAACATCAGCACAGAAGATTGCAGAAGTGCATTTACTACATACTTGTAGATTTTATAATGGTAACATGTGGTGGTTGCTCAAGGGGTGGATATAAAGTTTATAACTGGTTAATATTATCACACCCCTCTCCTTGTCCCAGCCGGTATTTATGGTACAGGTGCTCTGTTCCTGCTCTGGCTGCCTAGAAGACACAGCGTAGAGGACAAACGTCTCAGGAAATGATGAAGCCGCTTGTCACAGCAGGTGGGTGAGATCATATATATGTCTGCCTATCAGTTACCCAGTCCAGTGTTAGAGTACGTATATATAGCCACCATCCTTGCTTCACAAGTCTAAACAACAAGCCTATTTGTAAACTGGCTGTTATCTAGCGGGTCCTGCATGTCTGTCATTGCTGCTGTTTGGATGTTAAAACATAGGAGGTTTTGTTTACAGTATAATGGTCAAAGATTTCCCTGAGATCTTGTGATGATAATTTAATGGGTTTATGGAACAGTGAATGTGTTTATTTTAAACAAAAATGTTAAAAATAATGAAAGAAGCCGGCACCATCCAAAGCTCTTTTACGTTGTTTATTTTCACACTGTCATATAATTCAGCAACCGTTTCGGAGCGTAAGGCCCTTTTACACTTAATCAGTTGCTCTCAGTTATAACTGAAAGAAAACTGATTTTCAAAGTAATGCTCATGTTTTCCTATGGCCTCTTTTACACTTTTACACTGCTATGGAAAAAACGCATACCAACGCGCACTAACGCATACTAACGCACACTAACGCAAACCAACTGATTAAGTGTAAAAGGGGCCTAAGGCATGCCTTATGCTCCGAAACGTTGCTGGATTATATGACAGTTTGAAAATAAACAACCTTAAAAAAGCTTTGGATGGTGCCGACTTCTTTCTTTATTTGATTCAACTCGAGTGGTGACCGAGGTGGCCGAGGCACGTCCGCTGAAATTACTTGGGGTGTGCAGTTCTTCTATTTTTGCAAACAAAAATATTTATGAATATGATTAGTGTTCAATGAAGATCTAAAATGGAACTTCGTTAAACTCTGCTAAAGAGCCTGATCATCTACAAGTAGCTGCAACAAAGTAGCTGTCTAGGGTCTGATGAGCGTTCAGGAACCTAAGGGCCCTTTTACACTTAATCAGTTGGTATGCGTTAGTGTGCGTTAGTACGCGTTAGTGCGCGTCGGTACGCGTTTTTTCCATAGCAGTGCATTGAGAAGAATATTTCAGTTAAAACGCATTAAGTGTGAAAGGTGCCATAGGAAAACTTGGGCATTACTTTAAAAAATCAGTTTTCTTTCCGTTTTAACTGAGAGCAACTGATTAAGTGTAAAAGGGCCCTAACTGCCTTCTTTCCTTGGTAGCAGGAATTTGGGTACCCGTAGTTAATGGATGATTTGGAGGCTCCATAGGCGCTAATCCAAATATCGTTAATACGGCACCCAAAGCAGAAATTTGGGCACCCGATAAATGTTGTTTTTAACATTAGAACAATAAAGTTTTTTAAATATGTTATCATTTTTAAAACTTGCAATGTTAAAGTTTTTGTAATATTATTTTACATTTACATTTGTGAGGATGCTTCATAACTGAATGAAAAGTGTCAGCACAAGTTTATGACAAGTCGCGTCTCACCTCCCTCAGCACTGCTCGTCTCTGCTGAGGGGGCACGGCTGACTTCATTCGGTCATGTGGGAGGTTGTGTAGTCACGCCCACATGATGTTCCAGCAGAGCGATAGGAGCAGGACGGCCGCGGACGTCACAGAATACCTGCGCAACTGCACTAGCGGCGACGAACTGCACAGACGCTGGATCTTTTAAAGCAGTGATTCTAATCGCCGTCTGATAAGGCGACCCAGGGGAGGGTCGGGCCAGCAATGATGAGTGGATTACCTTATCAGAGCGCCAGACAGTTGGAAGGAAAACGCTGACAGTCTGCCCTGAGGATTACAATGGCCATGAGGTAAATAACTTTTTTTTCATTACTCACATCGTAAGTCCTATCTGATCCACCATAACGGTTGTTGTCAATGGCCGTTGCCAAATATCGTTCACATGATCACACACTTGTACCCACGTTGCGAGATTGTGGAAACAACCATTAGCCACTCAAAAAATTGCCGGTCGTCTGTAAAATCACATAGTGAGCATTTTTTTTAATCTCTCCACTGTTCTGTGACCTTTACTTTTCATTTCCTTTCAGCTCTGCAGACCAGACGAGGCTCTGCATGTCTTGGACTCTGGCAGTTCAGGTGCGGGAACGCTTTCTTGAACTGTGTGAGCATTATAACTGACAGCACTGCACATAGTGTGAACAAGCCCTAACACTACTCCCCTCCTTCCTCCCTCAGAGCCAGTAAGAGGGCAGCAAAACGGACCAGTGATGGTCAGGTGGCCATGCACAAGACAACGATAACATTATTTAGAGAAACTTTTTGACTAAAGGGAACGTAACTTCGGGTTTACTTTGTGCAGTAAAGGTCTCGTTCTAACTAGGAAACAGAACACAAGGCAAGCTATCGCACAGCATCTGCATTACCATGCATTGCGCTGCTGATCCCATCACTACAGTGAGTAAGTCCGCATTTCGTTTTTTGCCCAAAAAGCGTGCAGAAGTGTGATTTTGCCATGCACTGCTGCGCAGCGCATACAGTCTGAACCACAGACAGTGCAGGCTACGCACTCCTGATGTTCTTGCTGATTGCACATCATACACATTGCTAAAATGCACACAGCAACACGTATAGTGTGAATGAGGCCTAGGAAGGGATGAGTGAAATTTTCTGTTTTTTATTTTTTGCAATGGGTAGATTAATCACTTACAAATAGAGTGCTTCAGAGATGAATTTACATATAATGGGGCCCTAGGCAAGGTAGTAGATTAAGGCCCCCCTTGTTTACATACAACGTGTTTCGTGGGTATATCCAACTTCCTCAGGCAACACAAGGGAGCATATAACTAATGCAGTCTGTCTCTTAGCTTAGCGCCTCTGTCTGTACTTACTTCTGCACATCCACTCTTTCCAGTACATGCTACACTATATTGGGCTCTCGGTGTCCCCCCTTTTGGAAACACCTAAAGGTCGGAGCTCACAGATACATATGTAGGTAAACTAATGATAGAAACAAAAAGACTGGGCAGCTCAGCAAAGTTTCAATCTATATAAAATACATCCTTTATCAATCTAGCCTGCACCATCCATAAGTACTATGCTCTTTTATTGTGAAGCTTTAAAGTCTCTTGCAGACTCTCACAACTTGAGAAAGGGGCGTTACGCTTCTAAATGTCGGTGATTTATGTGACAGTTTAATGTTTCAAACTTCGCAATAAAAGAGCATAATACTTAAGGTATATATCCTTTGCTACACGTTTCCTTGGTTGGTGAACCGGACAGCCGTGTGCACATCCTACCTGTTACTAGAGGACGGTGTGCATTCTTCTAACTGCTATCCTTTATCAATCTAGTAATGAAAAAAAATTTTTTTTTAATTTTTTGAAAACATTAAAAACAAAACAAAAAAAGGCCAGAAAGAATAAGAACCAGGGCTGGATTTCAGGAAACGCCATAAAGGCAAAGGCCTTGGGTTGCTGCAGCCCAAGGGGATACCTGAAGATGAAATAGGGGTTGCTACATATGAAAGAGAAGGCTGAAAATGGGGAGCAACACATGAAAAAGGGAAGCTGATGCTTAAAAGAGCTGTACATGAAAGAGAGGGGCTGCCTACATGGATGATACACATGGAAGAGGGGGCTGCCTACATGGATGATACACATGGAAGAGGGGGCTGCCTACATGGATGATACACATGGAAGAGGGGGCTGCCTAC